>NC_069089.1:863861-1005165 GCF_947172395.1 Bicyclus anynana | reverse complement strand
GGAACCACGTAGAGCCTTAGTTCTACGCAGGTGAAATCGCGGGCAATTGCTAGTATATGATTGAAATCTCTGTACTATATTCACCAGTCTATCTATCTCTGCGGCAAATTTTATCCCGATGCCTTCCGTGATTATCAAGATTCATAAAATAAGTAATTTTTTCTGAAAATTTTATTCTGTGAAATTTTCGTAATATTTTATTCGGCAAATCATTCATTATAATATTCGTATCATTCCTTCCTTAGCAAATTTGAATATTGAATTCTTTTTTAAATGTAAGTATTTTTACACTTTCTTCCGGGTCCAACAATTGTTTTCATTTTTGAGGACGCTTAGCATTCCGCGCGAAAACAGATTTTATCTTCAATTGCGCAGCTGTGAGTTATTGCCAGCTAAAGTCCACTTTCCAAATCCACTTGTGAGTCCACAGCGTTATGTAAAATGACACTGGATTTAAATCTAACGTGAACATAACAAAAGAAACTGCAGAAGATTATGTAATTATGGGATTTACCTTTGTAGTAATCGGTGCTTCTACGTGGTAAAGGAATAGGCCCACCTGTTTGGATGTTAGTGTTTATTCAGTACACTTAAGAGCGCGCAGTGTGTCGGTACGATATGGATAAAATTCGAAGCGCAAGCGAGACGCCGAATTATGACTTTCACGTGAATGAAAAGCACGGAGCGATTGACGCGCGACGTAAATTTTATGAGGTGAGCGCCAAAACCATTTTTACCTAATTGCAAGTAAATTAAACAACATAACGAAAAACAACATGGCCATGTTCAAGATATATACCTAATTTTCTATATAAAACAAAAATTTAAGAAAATAAGTTTGCTTTTCCTGAGATTGAAAGCAAAATGTGAGCAAAACATGTATTTTTCAAAAAAATAAACTATCGAGAAAAGTCTTACAAATTGTATATTTTGTATAGTCATAACGAAGCTAACACTATGAAATATCATTTACCCAAATATCAGGCTCCTAACTTTTCCAGAATCTGAGATCCAGAACCATTTGTAACCACCAAATTACATATTGCACACTCTTAAGCTAGTGCATTCCGGTAATATTATAATATATATTATGGTCCTACCTAAGGTACTGTTAGCCCATGGCTAATGGAGTTCGTGTCGGCAAATGTTTGCTGTTGGGATTTTTCGTCGTTTCGGGATAAAATATGGTCTACGTTACTTATTGATAACTTAGTTCCTAACTGAAAGAATTTTTGAAATCGGTTTAGTGGTTTCGCCGTGAAACCGTAACAAATTCACTGAAGCATTTTTTAAATTAATAACATAAAGATATAAGAATTGGTTTTAGTTACTCTGTTACAATTTAACTTATAATTGTTTTTTTTTTACCATTAGAACGTTCACTCTTTACGGAGTAGGTACCATAGGCTATATTTTATTCTATTATTTCCACGGCAACGGGAACTACGCGGGAAACCATGGTGCGTCGTCGCAAGTAAAATGTAAGTACCTATAGATCTACTGCTGTAGAACATCAATAAACACCATACATCTAGATTACAGTTACAACACAATGCACAACATAACACACGTAATACGGAATTTCTTCCGATTTTTTGCTACAATTAGCTTTGTTATCTGATTTCCGACATCGGCACGTAACAACATCGTCGTCATCAACCCATATACGGCTCACTGCTGAGCTCGAGTCTCCTCTCAGAATGAGACGGGTAAGGCCAATAGTCCACCACGCAGATTGGCAGACTTAACACACGCAGAGAATTAAGAAAATTCTCTGGTATGCAGGTTTCCTCACAATGTTTTTCTTCACCGATTGAGGCACGTGATATTTAATTTCTTAAAATGCACACAACTGAAAAGTTGGAGGTGCATGCCCCGGACCGGATTCGAACCCACCACCTCCGGAATCGGAGGCAGAGGTCATATCCACTGGGCTATCACGGCATAACAACATATCTGCAGGTAATAGGCGTTATCGTATTCTTTGATTTAAAAATAAAAAAAACCAAATAATTAATAATAATAATAATAAAATCATTTATTCAGCCAAAAAACATAAAATAATTAGGAGAAAACATGAGACTTAATACTTGAATTAATTAATACTTAATAATGATTATGAATTAGTTTTGTTTCTGGATATCAACCTTAGACTTTTAATTCATTCAGTCAACCTTTATTTAAGGTTTTGATTGATACTCGCTTTACTGTTGTAAAAATACGTATTACCCATTCATAAAATTTTATTTTCATTCTCTACATAGAGTTTATAGACTCTTCAATATCAACCTTCAACTATTATTGGCCTACACCAATAATAATAAATACAGTTAGATGTATTACTAGAGCATGAAAAAGGAGGCGCTCAAAAGGGGAAATTTATAGTCAACTCAATGTTATTTGTGGTCAACAACGAACGTTTTTAAACAAATAATATCTAAATAACGTCTATAATGTCGAGTTGTGTATTCAGTGTAATATCTGTATATACATAAATATATAATTAAATTAAAGACAAAATTGTGCATGTGTGCGCTCAGTGTTATAGCCTATTATTCGGATAACTTTTTGCGGTGATTTTGTAGGGACGTAACCGATCTATAGTATAAAATTATCATTGGCCTATACCAAATAATACGTAACAATGCATTGTCTGTTTACAGCTAAAAGCATTTGCATGAGGAAAACGCGCATTATGTAAATGAGAGCTTTGAACAGTGAACAATAGTGTTGTCGTAGATTGCTGAACCACGCTTGTTGTTAGGAATATTTAGCTCTACAGGGTGTTCAACATTTTTTACAGAATAAACGGTAAGCGAACTAATATGCGGCTCACCTTAGGTATGTTGGGTAACTTTTTTTTATTCTGTACATGTTAGCCCTTGACTACAATCTCACTTGATGGTAAGTGATGCAATATCAGGTGGAAGCGGGCTAACTTTTTTTTTTTTATTCTTTATAAGTTAGCCCTTGACTACAATCTCACCTAATGGTAAGTGATGAAGCAGTCTAAGATGGAAGCGGGCTAACTTATTAGGAGGAGAATGAAAATCCACACCCCTTTCGGTTTCTACACGGCATCGTACCGGAACGCTAAATCGCTTGGCGGTACATCTTTACCGGTAGGGTGGTAAGTAGCCACGGCCGAAGCCTCCCACCAGCCAGCTGGACAAATTAAGAAAATCTCAATCTGCGCAGCCGGGGATCGAACCCAGGACCTCCGTCTTGTAAATCCACCGTGCATACCACTGCGCCACGGAGGCCGTCATACTTGTTAGGAGGAGGATGAGAATCTACACCCCTTTCGGTTTCTACACGACATCATACTGGAACCATATGTTTTTTTGTGCCGGGACGCTAAATCGCTTGGCGGTATGTCTTTGTCGCCACGGCCGAAGCCTAAGAAAACCTCAATCGGCCCAGCCGGGGATCGAACCCAGGGCCTCCGTCTTTTAAATCCACCGCGGATACCACTGCACCACGGAGACCGTCAAACGTTTAGTGACATTAAAGCTATAATATATTAGGATAGATAAATAGATAGATATAAATAAATAGGATCAGTAGTTACGAATATTTCCTACACACTGACTTATAAGCGTTCACTCTTTATAGTATTAGTACACATTTCCCTTGCTCTTTTGACAATTTTATTTATTTTATTTATTTATTTATAAGAATACAGTAATTTACAAAAAATTTAATAATGCAACCTTAAATATATTACATTATTTAGGACTTATTCTTTATTATTCTTTTGACAATGCAATAAATTAATCAATTTTTATAGACCGAGTCAATATGAAGGTCTCAAACTTGGTTCCACATGTCATAATATAAATGTGCAAGGCTGAGCAATTACAGACAATTACATCTATTTAACAACAAAGGTTCTGTCATTAAAACAATGATCTACTTATGTATATGAGTGTCAAAGCATTAAGCATTTGGTGTCAAGATCTCGTCATTGTTATGCACAGAAAGCTACAAGCACATGTCAGCCATTTTATAGTTTATCCTCTTTCGATTCAACAGAAAGCTTACAAAGTTAGCATTTTAAGTTCGTATAAAAAGAGTTTATAGTAGTTATTAAGGATTATAAAGACAAATAGTAATTTATAGAAACATTTAAGGTATGCACCTTCTAGAACAATGCAAAAGCTTAATAATTAATACACAAATCTTGCCTTTTACACTTATTATCTCTGCCTTTATCATTATAGCAGCTCGGACCCACAATGCTGACTTTATACAACTTGGCGGGGCGATAATGTAATAAATGAGTAACGGACATCACTGTAGCTTATAAGATAAATAACCGTGATCGACGTCAACGTGAAAAAAATTAGGTACCTAAATAAAGAAAAATTTGAGGAAAAGTTTTGAGTCATCCATGTGACACTATTTCGTAACAAGGTTATAACGTCAAAGACAATTGTAATAACTTTGTCAAACTACTAACGTAACGATGTTTACTTAAACCCTGGGCCATGAACTTCTGAAACAAGCGTCAGCGTCAAGCGTATATCTATTTGTCTTCTTTTAGAATAATGTTTTGGTTTAATCCGCGTAGCTCCCATTTCCGTAGGCATACGTAGATAAAATATAGCCTATGGGTTATGTTACTTCCTCATAAAGTAGATTTCTATTTATGAAAGAATTTTCATCAATAGGAATAGTAGTAAGTCCAGTAGTTTTTGACTTTATTCGTTACATACAAAAACAAAAATCTTCTTCTTTGTAATACTTAGTGTAGATAAGTTAATAAGTATAATAAGGAAGTAGCTATCGCTAATAATTTGGATAAAATTATCAAAAATTGTGACAGAGCGATAATAGAAGATTAACAGAAGAAAAAAACATTTTTTAATAATTTATCTATCTATATTTAAAGGCAAAATCTGAAAATAAATAATAAATAGGATTTATTTTGAAAAAAAAAACAGAAGGTTTTCGGAATAAAACTTATCGGAGGTATTTGAAGGCTTGCTAAGAGAAATAAATAATTACATCCGCATATAGTTTCATGGCCCAGGCTTTAGCATTTCACAACTAAGAGTATGTCCTTAGTCATAAGCTTGTCATGTAGCGTAGACTTCTCGACATTTTTGACATAATTTCGGCATGTGACTGTAGTATTTAAAACACCAGAGGAGCCCCTTGAAAAATTAAGAAGCTCTGATTTAGAAGCCGACTTTGGCAAATGTACTGAAAAATGCTGCAATTCTACATTTGATATTACTAACTTTAGTACAAAAAAGTGTTATGATCAAGTGTGATGAAATAATACTCGTATAATATACAAAAAAAAAACATTATCAAAACACTGTTTTCTGTTTGAATTATTGAAACCACATGACACCACTACATTTTTCGACACACACACACACACACACACTTCCCTATTTTGTTAACATGGCTAGTAAAAGAAATCACTGTGTATTAACGAAAAAGTTTTACTCATACATTTTTCTTCTTTCCATATAACGACCACTCTCTATAACGCTATAAAATGTACAGTCCCTTTAGTGACGTTATATAGAGGTTACACTGTATACGTATATAGATTTATCTATTAAATATTAAGAGTAATACCTAGGCTCCTCATTAGAACAATTGACAATTCCACAATTCCAGAAATGGATGCTGATTCTACAGTACTTGAGTTTGGGCTATGCGTTAAAACCTACCTACTTACATTGACAATATCTCCATTAAATATATGATTTAGTTTCCTCATTGAAACAATTGGTTATTAGTTATTAGTGGGCGAGGCGCGCCCACGTCGGGCTCGTGACGGCGCGTGCAGTAGAAAGCATAATGTCAACTAGCACGATTAGCCTACTAAGCTTCACTAACCACTCGGTTAAGAGGTTGGACTCAAAGAGATGTAGGGTTTAATTTCCACCTGTTTTTAACCGCTATTAGCAAGAGTTTTTCGCTTCTATTAAGAAAATAGAAAAAAAATATGAAAAAAATCTTTTTTTTAGTAAAATGCCTCGTTAGTCTAGTGGTTATATCCTGGGCGGCTATTCATCATGAGGTCCTAGCTTGAAGTCGGTGATCAGACAAGAATATTTAATTTAATTGAGATGAAGAAAAACTCATTATATTTTTCTTTATCTCAGTACTAGCTGACGCCGCGCGGTTTCACTAGCGTGGTTCCCGTTCCCGTAGGAATACGGGATATAGCCTATTTATCGATATAGCCATAATATAATAATATAATAACCATTTATCGATAATAGCCATTTATCGAGGAAGGCTTCCTCGATAAATGGGCTATCTAACACTGAAAGTATTTTTCAAATCGTACCAGTAGTTCCTGAGATTAGCGCGTTCAATCAAACATACAAACAAATGAACTCTTCGGCTTTATAATATTAGTATAGATATTATTTTGACGACCTCACAGATGCAGTTGGTAATAATGTTGTTTACAATAGAGAGGTCGTAGGTTCGATTCCCTGCTCAAATCAAATTAGGATATCATATTAATGTATCTTAGGTCTGGTCTGGTCCGGTCCAGCACGGCCGTTGCTGGTAACCGCCGTAACAGCAAAGACTTTCATATTACTCTAAGCTATAAAAACTACAATTACAAACAGCAAATAATTACAATGTACATACTTAATAAAAACATAATTCAGTAGCGATTGTGTCAACATTGAGGCGATAAATAAATATAGCACGAAAGAAAAAAATCGATAAACATGATCAAACAAAAAAGTCATTAGGCGGCATAAATGACATGTACAAAAAAATAAACAAAAACTTTTAACAACGTTATCATAATTACTATCGTATCTTATATCAATCTATTACTGTTGTGTTCTGTGTTTTGAACAGCAGCCATGTTTTAGATTTAGATCCTTAAGATCAACGATTAAACTATTAAAAATTAGAATGAAATACTTTTCCTAACATTTTGAGGGTGAACTTTTGGCCTAGTTTGTGTTTAATTTTGATATTATTAATTGAAATGTGGCTGGAATCGCTCGAACATTTTAGAATCACTGAGTCAATCGAAATAAGCCGCAGAGGTAGATTTGAACTTTTATCCTGATATTTTCTAAGAATGATTCAGATTCCACTTTTGTGGGATGAAAAGCCTGTTCATTATTAGAGTGTAATCAATCCATCCGCTGAGCCGTGACTCACAAAATAGTCGATTAGTTTTCTAAAATTTTCAAATTTTCTGCACAATTTGACAAGTTTTTCGTTCCTTAATAACCTTCTACAAACTTAAAAACATGAAAAAATAAATGTTATTTTCAAGTCAATGTCAATTTAAGGCGTAAGTAAAGGAAATAGGGATTAATTTTTATTATAGGTATAGTATAGTTAATAAGTAATCAATTCCAAGTATCCGGCTTGTGGAAAAATTGCAATTGTAACTTGGAATAGGATTTTAATTAGATACTATATCAGTTACATATTTTTTGTACAGTTTCCCAAGAATAGTATGTACGTATGAAAATGATATATCTGATTTTGTAAAATAATCACTTTAATGGGTACAGTCGCCGGAAAAAGAAAATAGAAATAAACAATATTTTTGTATTATTACCAAAATTACGATTGTGTTATTTTAAAAGTAAAAATTGTATTATTTTTTTATAAACAAAAACTTATAAATAAAAGAAATAAATAAACAAATAACTAAACAAATTTTGCAAGAAAATTAGGGGTGCAAAATCGACCACAACTCTGTATCGTTTGAAATAATGTCACATGTATTTATTTAACAAAACACTCGATCAATTCGACTTTTAGACACGAAATAAATTGTAGCAGAATAGTTAAATAACAATTATAATTAAAATAGTTAACATTAAAACCGATCAGAGCTTTTACAACCTTGAAGGTCCAGTGCCAACCGAAGGTTTAGCATACTTTAGAATACTCTTGACAAGTACTTCGTCATTTCCCAGTACGTGACCTGGGTCCAGTTAATTAAGTCAGCGCCGACCAAGGTCTGACATGACAGTCTGACACAATGCGATTGACAATTTCAATGGAATTTACTTTTCAATCAATAACAAGCGGAACTAACATTTAAAATACCTCCTCATAAATAAGGAATTAAATATTGTTTTGGGTTCCGTGTTCATAAACGTAAAAAAAAAATGGTGAAGTTTATAATTTTATGCTTAAGTAACTCGTTAAGTATGTAGTTTCTGTTTTAAATGGTTACGTGAATAATACCTAATTGTTTTCTATTGAGCATTTTTTTCTTCGGTATCAACAATTCCTGACAGGTAAATTAGGTGACCTACAAAAGGAGAAAAATGTATGACAATTACAAAGTTGGCTTATAATGTCATAATTTTTTATTATTATTGCATTTTGCTTGGACGTTCTTTGTACATATAATGCACTATTTCTTATCATCTGAGAAAATGAAATCTTAGCCTAATTAGTTACGACACTGTCTTACTTACTTTAATGTCATAAAATGTTGTTGAGTTTTACCTTGCACTTATTGCCGAAGAATAAGTATTAACATAATTTTCACGGCTGCCTTTACATAACATAAAAATGTTATTTTACTTGAAATATTTACGTAATTACACAGAGTCGTCAACTCAATTTTCACGCTCAATCTTATCCATAGATATCCTAAATGTATGGCAATAGAAATGGCGTGTACACGTAAATTGTTCGCTGATTATAAATTTAGATTTCCAAAAATAAGAATAAAATACAATAGCAATGGTTAAAAGAGCCGATGGACTTTGGGACCTCAAGGTGTTGGAATGGCGACAGGGCACTTGTTGCAAAGATAGACACAGGCGGCTCAAAACTGTGGTGGAATTTCCTTAAATCAAGATCTCTGTTTCTAGGATTAGACATCAATTGACTGATAATGATGATGAATAATCACATATGTCACAGACTGCACAGTGTTTCTATACCTACTTGATACTCTACAACCATGATATCTGTCGGTGACACTGATTTCTATAGTACGCGCCATTTCTATTGCCTTGTTATTAAGATTTCTATGCTCTTATCCATAACATCCGATTAGGAAATGTTTAGCACTTCAGCGCGCGACGATACAGCCTCGCTCCACTTGCATACATTAGGCCACGATGGTTGACTGCATAGTAATTATTTACACTATCTATGTTGTTGAGAGGAGGACACACTGGTGCGTTTACAGCTGCGTTTAGTATGAGTCTTATCAGACACAAAGTACGAGTAACACTATTTTAACACCAAGATAATAGAATAGAAACTGAACATATCAACTTTAAATTATTTTTGTTGTAATTCGTTCATTTATTTTTTACTTTTTTAATGTAAGTATTTTCTTTTAATTTGCTATTTCTAGTGTATAATATATGTATAATTTGATGTGAATCTTAAAATCACTCAAACGCTTTATGCATTGTCGTTAATTGTTAATATTTCAGGTGATAACTGATTGTAATGTTTCAGGTAATTTTAAACTAGTGATTTTGACATAAACGAGGAGTACTGTGCTTATTTTTCTGTTGATATGTGTCTAACTTTTTGATTTTTGATATTGTAAGCACTGGGGCTATATTCAATTACACAGAATTTTCGAAACAAAAAGAAGTACATTAATAAAATAACGTATTATAAACGCGGCGTATTTCTACTTATGTGCACTACACCTTAATATTCATTCATACATTCGTTTGTTTATAGCATCATTTGCGCGTGTATCAACCAGCGTATCGCACGGTGTGAAGTTGCAACATACTGCGATCCGTTAAATATTATTATTATTGAATTAAGCCAGCAGTCAGAGAAACACAGAGAGGGATATGGCGAATCTGTAATGTATGATTTTAGAAAAATATGCGATTTCCTATGGATCCGCGATTTACGTCACCATCATCATTAATAGCCAATGGATGAACACTGTTTGTGTTTGGCTTTGTCCATATAGGTTAATGCCCAAAAAATGACCACGCTGTGCATACAGGTTGGTCATTCGCAGGGCTAGATTTTTCCGCAGCGGTGTCGCTGCTGCCCGACACCGGTCTGTGCCATTTGTAAAAACTCCAGCCGATTGAGAATGGTTATACCGCCATTAGTCGGTCGCCAGAGCCTCGTCAGTCAATCTGCAGGGTGCGCCACGAACAGGTGATGTTGGCAGTTGGGGAGGCTCACTGGTACTAGCCTCCCCCTTACACCCCGACCGAGGATAACAAGCGGGTTGCAGGGAGCCGCTGGATGCAGGCGGCTCGAGACCGTTGTACTTGGAGGTCCATGCAAGAGGCCTATGTCCAGCAGTGGACGTCTATCGGCTGATAAGGTAAGGTAAGGTAAGGATGAACACTTCTGGATCTAGGCCTCTTGCATGGACATCCAAACACAACGATCTCGAGTCATCTCCATCCAGCGTCTCTCTGCAACCCGCTAGATATCTTCGGTCCACCTAGTGGGGGGTCGACCAACACTGCGCTTTCTCGGGGGTCAACATTTAATTAATGCAAAAACATATTTGCATTTGCACTTGGACGAAGTCGCAGGCACCTATCAGTATATATAGAAATCTGGTGTACATATCAAGTTTATGAAAGTCTTAAACCAATTATGTATATAATAGTGTATTGACCCGGACCTTTACTGATTGACTAATTATGACTCGTGCTCTGTTTTGTGTCGATTCACTTCATTTCAATAAAAACTGTAACAGGGGCGTGGTGAGGTTGTTATGTCACGTTTCCTGTAAAGCCGTGTACACACGATCGAACATGCCTTTCGTTTATTTAAAATACGAATTTTATTGCGTGCAAATATGAAATCAAATCGTGTTGTTCTAGTTTATATCAATATGGTTATATGTTTGATAATTAATTGTTTAAAAATAAATTATGCAAAGAAATACAGTTATTATACAATATTTGTTAAAATATATGCGTAACACTTGATTAGTTTATCTTCTTTAGTTTCTTAGACTAAGATATCTTAGTTGACACCATCACCAGACCAGCTCCATGGTACAATATTGTCATCGAAGATAATAAACAAATTGGCATAGAAGTATGTATTTTTTTTTCAACCGAACGTCATTAGACCTGAAATGTGCGCCTACAGACACCTATTTTGACTTATTAATACAAGCGCAACGAAGCATAGAGCGATATTTATGCTATCTCTTGAGTGAGACGAAAGAAAGAACGATATGTAACCAAAATCATCTCTTTATCTCATGACATGCATCCTAAACATGCAGAAAATGGTTATTTATATAATTTCCAAGAATTAACCACACAATCATGATAATGAGGCACGTTAAAAACCAAGTAATACAGATAAAAGGTGCTGTATATAAGAACAAATATGTCCTTTAATTATACACTGAACTAATTAATAATACATAGAATTTAATTTTAATCAGTGTTATAGTTAATTATTGGTATCATGTCACAGTTTCAAGGATTTCCTACTACTAGGCTTTGTTACAGCAATCAGATATACACACTATCTGATATTAAACAAATCAAACATCGTGACAGATATGTCGATTTTATCTGGACACGATTTTGAAAGCAATTAAACGGCAATTAAAAACAAAATATAACTTTGTGACCTTCCGGAACAAAGTACCGCGTAATAATAATAATCACTAAACTGAAAGTTGTGATAATAATTTTGTCTGTAATGATTATGAATAACCACCTGTCTTCTCCTCGAGGATCCGCGAGTACTTCGGCCACATTGCCAGGAGAGAAGGAGATAACTTGAGAAACTAGTGAAATGAAATTTATTGTTAAAATGAGTCCTTTTACAATGGTGCTAAGGACCCTGATTTAGGTTTGATAAACCTGTAATCTCAGGATCCTCGCTCTTCCTACTTATAATAAAAATAATTTTAACAATCATGAAGGATCTGGATTAATAGATAGACAATAGGATAGACAACATGCAAAATAATTTTGTGTGTGTGTATAGTGCGTGTGTCTGTGTTTCGTGTGTGTATCTGTGTTTTGGGTGTGTATGTTTTAGTGTGATTCTAATTAGCTTTGTACCAGATAATCTTATAACTTAAATGTGTTTGTTAACTAGTGATCACTGGCAAAGTGGAAGGAAAGAAACCTCGAGGACGTAGCTTGATGGTGGTCAGACCAAATCCGCGCCACTCTCAACACCAAAGATACACGAGGCTCTGCAAGTCGTGAAAAGCTGACGCGAGATCGTTCAGAAGTAAGGTTGTCCTAGGGTCACAACCCCCAGTAATGAGGAATACGACGCAAGGAGGAGGATTATTGTTTATACAAATCACTGCTGTGTATAACCGGGAATTTAGTTGTACATTATGGAGAAAAAATAAATTAAAGCATCATGCATGCAGAACATAGGGACATTTTAGGGACTTCTAAACATCAACTTAGCTAGCAGCTAGCATGACTAGCTTAAAGTCGTCAGTCCACCAAAACTGCGATTTCCGGTGCGTGGTCGCCCTTTCAAAACCGTTACACCGCACGGATCATTATCAATGATAATGATCGTTTCAAAGCAAAACTTATACCTATGAGTCCGCCAACACCACGCGACGGGGTAGCGAGATGGGTCTAAGTTCCAAATCCTTTCATTTATACAAATTATTACTATATAACTTAACTTATTACTATTAACTTAAATTACCTTTCATTTATACAACTTCGTACGCGCGGAAAAGCCTTATCCTTCGAAGTTTAAAATTTTTCTTTCCTTCCTTTCATAAAAAGCTTCCCACCTATTCCACTCTTTTCCCACTTTATAGCAAGCCTTAACTTCATTACTTAAAATTACATAACTTCTCATGAACCTGGTTATCACATTATATAAAATTAATTGTTACATAATATATTTACTGCTAGTTCTATACTGCGTTTAAATAAACATATAAACAAACTCTATTACTTAATTTTATATTTTATAGGAAAAAGTAACTTTAAAAAAAACCTGGATGAGCGTATTACAGTGTTTAAGCCGACGAATGTAAACATTACTTAATGCAATGAAGCTATCGTCACAGCACATAGCGCCGGTGTTGCGAAGCTAATTCACCACTGCATTATCACCAAACTGTTACTATTCACATGTCAGATAAAGCAACGTTTACATTCGCCGGTTCGAAAGACAGAAAATATTCACAGATGACGATTATGCTATGAGTATTTTACGCAGTTTCGTTTTGCAATGCTCTATAACAGAAAGCTTGTGTCCCAAAATGAATAATTGTATAGATACAAATATTACGAATAGAGGATAACCAAATCTAGCTTAACTTAATTTAATAGGACAGGGATGAGGGAGCCATTGGATGCTGGCGGCTCGAGACCTTTGTGCTTGGAAGTTCATGCAAGATGTCTATGTCCAGCAGTGGACGTCTATCGGCTGATAATGATGATGATGATGATGAACAGTAGTAGGTGCTAAGCCTAATTGAAATAAATGAATTTTGACTTTGACCTTTTGAAGATTTTTGAACTGTTTTTATACTTTTTGCATTAGTTCCAGGTTTGGCCAGCGGGTCAAATAAGTTTTTGGCAATATATTCAGTTTTGGAAACAGTTATTATGCAATCCATACCTAACTTACGTGTAAATTGTGTTCAATTTTACATCGGAGTATGTGAATGTACCCTTACAAATTATATCGTGCGTACAAATACAGCATTAAGTAAATCTGTGCAAACACTGTGACAAGCAGGCAGTCTCAACACCAGAGTGGTGCGATGTTACATAACAGCTCTGTAAAGTCTGTTTAAATACAGATAGACCCAAAGATTTTATAACAGAGATATGTCACTAGGCGAACAAAAGCAATTAATTGTCTTAATTAATTTCGGCTGGTGGGAGGCTTGGGCCGTGGCTAGTTACGTGGCAAAGACGTACCGCCAAGCGATTTAGCGTTCTTGTTGGGAAAGAGCGTAGCGACTTGTTAGAAAATCCTTGTTAGAAATAGGGTGGTATTAGCCATGGCCGAAGCCTCCCACCAACCAGACCAGGGCCAATTAAGGAAACCTCAAACAGGCCAACTGAAAATCTAACCGAAAACCTCCGCCTTGTAAATCCATCGCGCATACGTACCACTGCATCACGGAGCCCGACAAATTATAAATTACGTTATTTATGTTTAAAATACTAATACATAAATAACGGACGGTTTAATTCTCACTTCTCTGAAACATCGTCAGCGATTTTAATAAAGAAAATATTTACTTTCAGACTTAAATTATTGTACAATACCACCAGATCAGATTTCACATCAATCTATAAGAAATGTTTTATTTAAAACAGCTAATTAACTAGATTAGTCTTTATGTTATTTTTATTTAAATTTCGCAGATATATAAAGATCAAATATTAATAGATCAGAAATAAATCAAAGATGCGAACTTTTTATTAAGTAATTTACGATAGCAGTGCAATAAACATGATAAGGGCAATGTCAGACTTGCGACACGTCCTACGACAAATAATGCTACAATATTGAGTACAGTTAACTAAATAAAAATATTCGACGCGACGGATAAGTTTGTTTTAATTATTGAAACCATTTGCATTTATCACATTATGTTGTAACATATAATATTATTTTTTAAATTCTTAGCCAAATGAGCTTTATTACCTATTTCTGATTCAAAATTTGATAGCTTCACGCAACATTAAACAGACAGACATTTTACATGACTTGACTTTGTCCTCTGCCTTTAGACTATTATTACTATTATCGTACGCACTCCTATATAAAGCTGCCCTCTAATTAAAATAAAAAAAACATTAGTAATATAATAAATATAAATCACAAGTACACGTAATGCAGGATGTTGGCAAGACAAAATGTATCGAAACAAAAAGTCGTCAACGTGACCTAATAGTAATTTAGGCAAATTAATGTACATAGAAACACAATTTCTCAAAGATGGCAACACCGGTGGCGCCTAAGTTGGCGTCTAGGCGCCGGAGCATGCATACGACAAATTGGCTTGCATGTTTGTGGTGACATTTTAGTGTCAATGTTTCATTCTGGCTAAAATTGTAAATATCGTAATATCTAGATGTAAATTATTTAAAAAAGATGCATACATATAAATAAAATGGACTTGTCTGTCTATATTAAAAATAGTTTTTTTAAAGTTATCTACACGAAATTAAAACACAAACTATTTTTTTAATTTTTTGTCTGTCTCTGTTATTCCGATAGAACTTAATTTCAATAGGAATTTTCACTAGACAAAAAAATATATAATCTTTTTAACATAAAAATGGAGTTGACTTCAAAGACGTATTTCAGTTATTTTGATTATAAAAACAAATTTATTACACCGATTTTCATGAAAATCCATCAACCTGAAAGTATACTCTTTCAAACAAAGAAATAATTTTCAAAATTGGTTAGTAAATCACGAAGTTATGGGGTAACAAACATTAAAATAAATATACGCGGAGAAACTCCTCTTTTTTTGAAGTTGGTTATAAAACAAGAGAGAAATTTTATTATTTATGCCGGAATTCCTTAAGGGTCGGATATGGTTCCCGCGGGATTAAACTGATTTTCACGCTGAAGGTCGTCTGGGTTTCGGGTTATACAAGTGACATTAAAAACTGACAGTGCTCGCGTGTTTGAGCAATAAAATAAACATCATTATCTACCGTCAATTGATGTTGACGTAATAATGTGTTCAATGAACGTTGAGTAAATGGTTGTTAGGAAACAGTAGGCGCAAGTCGTAACCTATGTGCGGTGCTTCTGCTCACATGACATTGTAATGGATTGTTTTTAAATAACATTAAGCTACTATTACACATGCTTATTTCAAGCACGAAAGCATGCTACTATTGAGCAGTTGCTACTTATTAGCATGTGTATCGCTAAAAACATTGCTAATAATGAGCATGCTTATTTCAAGCTTGCTCATTATATTTGCTTTGCATTTGCATATTGAGTATGCTAGTCGATCAGCATTGCTATTCTATCCTGTCTTTATAATATTAGTGGCACATTAAAATGGGCTGATAAAGATGGTTGTTTAAGGAAATATCATTCAAAAGTGTAAGGTCTCAACCGCATTCTCAGAAGCGCAGACCTTTCGCAGACAATAGGTCGCGCCGGTGCAAGGGCGGGTGTGGGGTCGTGCCGGGTCATGATATGAAACACGGTCAAGAACGCGGGCTAGGGGCAAACGTACGGAACATTTATTAAATTCATATATAAAAACACCATATTTTAAACTAATATTACAAAGAGTTAAGATTTGATTTTTGATATGTTTATTGTGATTTATCCCAAAAACTAAACGACCGATTTTAAAAATTCTTTCACTATTAAAAAGCTACACATTCACTAAGTAACGTAGGTTATACTTTATCCCCATGTTCCCACAGGAACGGGGTGAAACTTCGAGGCGTACGCTTGTCTACACTAATATAATAAAGAGGTAAGATTTTCTTGCTTGTATGTTGCGATTTAACACAAAAACTACTGGACCGTTTTAAATTCTTTTTCACCATTAGATAACTACATCTGTCTTTAAATGAGGAAGGTATGTTCTATCTTTATCGTAGGCTCTCAGCGCAGTGCGTTCTGTCATTGAAATAAACGTATGTTTCATTAAACCGGAATATTTGCCATATAACCAATATTCTCATTCCCTTCCAACTAGTCAAGAAAGACTGTATTAGTAGTGGGTACCACAATAGTTCAACGGGGAGGGGATAGAACTACTACCACTCGGTGATGAGTCTGACCGCTTTACCGTTGAGCTATTGAGGCTATTAAACAATATATGTAGCTATATATATAGATATATATTGTTGAATGTAAACAATGTTCAATTGCGAAATTTCTTGAGATAGGCAGCTTAGCCCTCGAACATATTGAAGTCGATTAATCATCATCATCATCATCATCATGTCAACCGATGGACGTCCACTGCAGGACATAGGCCTTTTGTAGGGACTTCCAAACATCACGATACTGAGCCAGCGAATACCTGCGACTCGCTTGATGCAGTCAGCCCACCTGGTGGGGGGTCGACCAACACTGCGCTTTGAAGTGCGGGGTCGCCATTCCAGAACCTTGGGACCCCAACGTCCATCGGCTCTTCAAACTATGTACCCCGCCCATTGCCACTTCAGCTTCGCGACTCATTGAACTATGTCGGTGACTTTGGTTCTTCTGCGGATCTCCTCATTTCTGATTCGATCACGCAGAGATACTCCGAGCATAGCTCGTTCCATCGCCCGCTGTGTGACTCTGAGCCGATTAATAATGAAATCAAAAACCAGAGCCAAGTTCAAGGGCAACTTGCAACACGTCATACCAGATACTATCGTGTTCGGACATTTGCATTTTTACTGCCTCCACAGAGATATCTCCTTCAAGAGCAATTTTAAATCGCTTGGCAACAAGTTTTCATTGTAGGTGTATATTAACATAAAACAAAATTAATCCTACTATTATTTACTGTATAGGTAAACAAAATATATTATTATCTAGCGAATACCCGCGACTTTGTCTATAAAAAACGGTGTAAACATCACTTAAAAGATGAACAGCTATAATAATCTTTCCTCAAAACGTATAATAGACGAGTATGCCATTGCGGACTAAAATATACATATGACACTCACAAATAACGTGACTTTCTATGGGTAAGACAATTTACAAAATGTATTCGGTAGATCCAGTGAAACCATCTAAATCTCACATTTTGACGGCCTCCGTGGTACAGTGGTATGCGCGGTGGATTTACAAGACGGAGGTCCTGGGTTCGATCCCCGGCTGGGCCGATTGGGGTTCTGTTAATTGGTCCAGGTCTGGCTGGTGGAAGGCTTCGGCTGTGGCTAGTTACCACCCTACCGAAAATGACGTACCACCAAGCGATTTAGCGTTCCGGTACGATGTCGTGTAGAAACCGAAAGGAGTGTGGATTTCATCCTGCTCCTAACAAGTTAGCCCGCTTCCATCTTGGATTGCATCATCACTTACCATCAGGTAAGATTGTAGTCAAGGGCTAACTTGTAGAGAATAAAAAAAAAGAAATACTCACAAACTATATTTCTGTACAATATTAGATTTAAATTTAATATAAAAATCATTATTTCAAATGACGAATGATGATGGAAATTCTTTAAATTTCACTAGATAGTTTAATTTTAAAGTAGAAATATAAGTGAGCAATGCCAACACTAAACGTTCATAATTTTTTTAAATTGCAAACAAGACACGAATGGCTGTATTTAACTTCATCAAGATAATAATCTATATAACCTTAAAGTTACTTTACGATTCAGCTTCCATATTAGTCGCTCGAATCTTGTAAGATCGCTCACTAATTTTATGTCGGCCACACAATTATAAATGTCCTTTTCAGGGTTCATTGAACTTGCTCGAACTTTGCAGACAACGGAGTTACTAACTAGTTTGAAATGAGAAAGGAAAATGTTAACCCGTGCAATAAATTGTGCGCATTTCGGAGTTAGGCTTCTGTTTTTAATCACTTCTTCTTAGAGTGCCTCTCCGTTACCTACTGAAGGTCGGAGGTCAGTTTTCTGAACTTTTCCTTGTCTATGGCTAGGCGGAAAGGTTCTTCGGCTGCCTTTATACCAGTCCACTGTCTTATGTTTCGTAGCCAGTTCTTCTTTCAACTCACCCACACTAAACTCGAAAGTTCATCAATCCTCGGTATGAACATACCGAGGATTGATGAACATACCGAGGATTGAGGGGTCATAAATTGGGCCCGAAGACCTGGAGAGAAACGGAAATATTATACGTATTTAGAAATATTTGTACAATAATTTTTATTCAAACAAAACTCGTTGAACTCCCTCATTGGTCGAATGCATAGCTTATGCAGCTACAAACATTTAAACCTTCGATTGAAGTCAAGACATGTTGAGTGTTTTAAGTTCTTATGGGAGGGTCAACCGCTTCGTAACGTAACGCGTTACGGCGCTACTGTCTAGTTTCACTTTCTCTCGTGCAAACTGGTTTATGAGACCAGCCGTATTGTTTTTTTTTTATTCTTTACAAGTCAGCCCTTGACTACAATCTCACCTGATGGTAAGTGATGATGCAGTCTACGATAGAAGCGGGTTAACTTGTTAGGAGGCGGATGAAAATCCACACCACTTTCGGATATTCGGTTTGGAAATTGTTATCAGAAGATATCGATTCGATCCGTTTTGTCTATTGTCCTGACAGTTATTTGCAGGAAAAGAGTATCACACTATTATTATAAAGGCGAAAGTTTATGTGTAAGCGTGTAAGTATGTTTGTTCCTCTTTTACGCTGCGGCTACTGAAGCAATTTGGCTGAAACTTGGAATGGAAATAGATTTTACTCTGGATTAACACATAGGCTACTTCATCATCCCGGAAAAATCCACGGTTCTCGCGGGATTTGTGAAAAACTGAATTCGTCCGCTAGTTGTTCAAATTAAAAAGTATGGTTCATGATTTTGAATATGAACGAAAAAAAGTGTTTAAAGTTTTTAGGGGTAGTACTTTTGTTATTCTACACAAATAGTCTGTTGACTACACTCTTGTAAAAAAGTATACTACAAAGTTACATCCATAGGACACCAATGTATAAAAAAATGTGAAGAATATATAAGAAGAGTAATTGAAACAAAATACTCAACTCTGGTGTCGGGCAGCGGCGACATCGGCGCAAGTAATCTAGCACTGCGCTGACCAACCCGCATGCCCAGCGTGGTCAGTACTGGGCAAAACTTTGTATGGGCGGCAAAAAAATCATGTTTGTATATCCCTACAAAAGGCCTGTGTCCTGCAGTGGACGTCCATCGGCTGATATGATGATGATGACTCAACTTACAATAAAAATGATGAGCGTCACCAATTGGTAACATTCATCATTATTAGGGCTATTGGCAAATGATTGCAATAAGTACTTTGTTACTGTTTCGCCAAATGCGACACATATTCGGGGCAACATATTAGACAAGATTTCCGCGTGTAACCGAGTGAGTCAGTGAGTCAGCGCATTTGTTATGTAAAGCCTGCGCAAGAGCACCCACCATCGACTACTTGAGTCTTCGCTAAGGTTCTTTTGTCTTACATGTTACTAGATTGGGAAGGAATCTATACTAATATTATAAAGCTGAAGAGTTTGTTTGTTTGATTGAGCGCGCTAATCTCAGGAACTGGTCCGATTTGAAAAATTCTTTCAGTGTTAGATAGCCCATTTATCGAGGAAGGTTATAGGCTATATATTATCCCCGTATTCCTACGGAAACGGGAACCACGCGGGTGAAACCTCACGCCGTCAGTTAGTATTTTAGATAGCCTATTGCGTCCTATTAGCCTATCGAGGCATATAAATATGTTTTTTTTTTATAAATATTTAAAAATATATTTTTTTTCAAATTAAAAAAAGCTCTTCATATTAATGGGTATCTTGAAAGAAAGTTATCTTTTCATAAATAATTAAAAAAATGTAATTTTTCAAATTAAAAAAGTTTTAATCTTAAACTTCTTACTATATATATGTATGTATGTACAATTTGCCGGTATCGGGACATTGTACATATCTTCTTGTCTTTTATCCCTATGTTGTATTTTATTTACGCACTGATATGGTTTGAAAGCTCTACAAGGAAATCTTGAAGTAAGAGTTCAAATACAATATTATATGGTCTAGACAATCTACATTCACTATCAGATGAGATTGTATTGTCTATCTTACGTAACAAATACCTGATTACTGAAAAAAATCGCTCAAAGATAAGTAAAATATTGTCATCTGAAATTGTTTTGTAAAAACTAATCAATATCTTAAAACATTTTCTGAATATATATGTTATTTTTATTGCCTTTTCTTAAATTTCAACCGAATTGAGAACCTCCTCCTTTTTGAAGTCGGTTAACAATAACAATAGTTATCGTTAGCACTCATGCTGTTTTATAAGTCACTTATACAAATTCCTGTACAAGTGCGTAAATAATTCAAATTTATAGACCACCGCGTCCATTTGATAGTGATATTTATTGTATTTGAGTCATGGAGCGACGTTTTCACGGATCTAAGTGAATTCGATACGGTCCGAACAGTTGCCAACGTTTCTTATCTATATTTGTAACAGAGAATGGATTTCTTTTGTATAGTTGTTTTGCGTGTCTTAAAAAACATGTGACAATCGGCAGTATTTTTAAAGTTATTCTGCTGACACTACCTGGAGTTATTTTCAGTTGGAACAAATGAACTTAGGTTTGATTTTCTATTTCTACAAGACTTACTTACTTCCTACTATTTTATTTCCCTTGGCGGTACACTTTTTCACAATCTATTCATCTTTGTTTAACTCTTCTTTTTTTTCCTTAAATTACTTTTTTTGTGGTCCATTTTGTCGTCACTTTTGGCCCTCTAGTATTTTTCATCCACCTCTAGTATTTTTCATCCATTCTACGTGCCCTAGCCACTAAAGGCGTTGGTACTTTACAATGTTTCACTATTGTAGAAGTACTACCACCGATCTTATATTTAGAGTACCCTTATAATTTTTAGTTGTCCGACTAAATCGCAGAGTATACTAACAGGTATGACAATAAAGCTGGCACATCTTCGCCAACTAAATCGTCCAACTAATAAATTAGACACCGATCGCATCAGAATCCTGATTCTCTTTCGATTATGTACAATTAAAAAGTTGTCCAGCTAAATTGTAAGCGTTATCAATTTAGTTGTTCGGTAATCGGCCAACTAAGAATTGTAAGTGAGCGAGTGATCTTACCGCCCAGGACGGCTATTCTGTAACGATGATTTGTATAACTCGCAAGTGCGAGTTGCAAATTCAACTCTATCTCTCTCTGTCTAACACCATACTATGGAAAGAAAAAGATAGAGGTGCATTCAAAACTCGCGCTTGCGAGTTGTACAAAATTTCGTAACAGATTAGCCCTCCTTAGGGCTTCACCAAGCTCCCTCAGCTTGGTGAAGCCCTAAGGAGGGCTAATCTGATAGAGATTAAAATAGAGATTAAAAAAATTTAAGTAGCCAAAAAGTTTATCTTATTATGCAAATATTATGGCAAACCTACCAGTATGGTTTTATGAAACTAATTGTCATTTTGTATTTTACTGTAAACATAAAATAAACTAAACCTTAACCAAAGAATTAAGTACATTAAATAACAGTAAAACTATTAGCTGTAGTCGGCACACGACTTGCACTCTTTCTAACGACTCATCCGTTTGACCCATAAACCGTTGCGTCGGCGCACACTTGGTGTCAAGTGCGAGTGACGCAACGTCGCTGCGGCCGGGCAGGTAAACCTGCTGTGAAACACTGTCACGCTGCTCAACAGATTGCCGTCGATATGTCTCAAATATTACCATATATTGCAGGGGTCACAAACTCATTGTTGATGACACTTGCTTACTTGTTTTTGTTTAAATAACAGGTAGTATTTTTTCCAAAATGCTAATAATTTTAGAATTTAAACTATCGTGAGTGTTGTTCATCCAAACTATTTGCAGTTTGGATCGTGCCCCGTTGCCAGAACCAGCTTAGTTGCCATGACTAAGGGCCCCGTATAGGTTCGAAACTAGTCGGGCATACTCCGATGTTGGATCACGTTAGTTTTAGCCGTGTTTCATAAATAAATAATATGCTAATATTTACTCCGCTCTATGCTTTAGTTATTTGTTTCTTTTTTATCACTTAAAAGTATATTTACGCTTGACTACTGTTTTGCCTGACGGTAAGACAAAAATAACTCAGATCATCCGCATTATACCTACTTGCTGGTTGTTTTGGACTCCTATTGACTGAAATCGCAGTTTTCCAACCTGGAGGCAGGCCGGTTTTGCACACAACCCCAAACCCAGACATTGCCAAAAACTAAGACACTAGAGATAACAGAACCCTAACCCGGAAGGAACGGACGGGAACGGGACGCAACATGAAATACTCGTAAATTCTCTCTCTTCTCTCTTTTCACTCGAGAAGTATGGATGACAGATTACTCGCGTCAACAAGTCAACGCGTCTCCATCCTTATCCAGCAACTTCTTCAACCTTCATAAGGTCGTTGACCTATGCTGAGTTTACTAGTAGATCTTATTTTAAAAAATTGTCTGTCCCAATGGTCCCAGGACATCTGATATGCGATAACTATGGCCTGCCTATTTTTTGTTCTGCAAGCTAATTCTTTTCGCTATGTCGGTAACTTTAGTTCAGCCACAGATTTTTATTCCAGATTTCGTTATTTTAACTGTCTCTCAACGGATTTCGTTCTACATTACGTTGTGATCTAATAAATATTAAACCTTAACAACTTACCATTAAAAATGTTCTCAAATGCAATGTGAGCCTCTTGAATTTCATAGCCATGTTGAAGAATTTGAAATTAATCTGAAACAAAGACACATAAATAAAGTATTGTCACAAATTACTGACTTAAGCGTGTTATTTAGTTCTTACGTTATTTCTAATTTAAAGATAATAAACGACAACCTAAGGGATTGTTTTACTTCTATGAAAACGGAGAAAACTCTTAAACTTTACATTTGCATCATCACTTACCATCAAGTGAAATTCTAATCAAGGTCTAAATTGTACAGAATAAAAAAATGCGCCCTGATCTGAAAAGAAATCGACAACCCTTTTAAGAAAAGATCTTTTAGAAGAACTTTTTGATGCAATGTCCCAAAATAGTTTCAAGTTGCCTAGCAATGTATCTAATATCAACTTCACACTAATGTTTTTCGTTGGTTACAAAACTGTGACCCTGTAAGGGCCGTATAATTCGACAATAGGCCATCAGTATCCCGACCGCGTGTTGTGATGTAACTTGTGTTGTTGCTTCTGACTTGTATTTATTTTGAGGAGTTAATATTTGTTACCCATGGTCATAAAAGTACTACCTGCCTGTATAATAAGAATACCTGGTATTTACCCCAAGAAACAAAGAAACCTACAACAAAACAAACAAACAATAAGGAACAATAGGATACAAAAATCGACCTTTTCGCTCTATAGCGATCTCTTCCAACCCTAAACTAGGTGGTGGTGGTATCTATAGGTGGTGTACTTGTTAAAAAGTCATTTATAGATACATACATACGAATATATAATACACACAACACACACTACATACCTATATTAAAAAAGGTAGGAACCTGATTCATTAACTTCAATTAATTTGTACAATATTATACTAAGAAATTAATTTTGATTTTAGATTTTAGACGCATTAATCAATTATTTCTAATAAAGAGTATACTCAGTTCAGACAATAGAGTTTATTTTAAAATACTTTATACAAACGGTTGTGATGTATGTAATCTTTCATTTTAAAGCTTGCTGTTTGAAGTCGTAGTCTAAGAGACAAGTAAAATTAAAATTGTAACATTTCAACGGCATCACAAAAACTTCTAAATTTATTTTACACATTCCTATAGCAGTAGTGAGGCTTTTATCTATTTTGAACGATTACCTAGTTATGTATCTGTATCTACCTTGTTAAAGCAGTTATTATAAACGCATTAGAAGCAACAATGAGCCCAAAGACGTCAATAGTTCGGCCATCAACCTTATAACGCAGCTTGTTATTATTATAACTCAGTTAGCACTACAATTGACTTTTTGCATAGGATACAGATCTGTGCGTGATTCGTCTTACGGATGTTAGGTTTTGGGGAATTTCATCATTCGCAAATTTGATAACGGATATTGCTCTACGTAGAAAAAAGATAATTCTAATTACACTGTAACAATAATATACTTATATAAAAATATTTTTACCATATTTTTTATAGCTTTATCTAATTTATGGACCATTCAGATGATCTACCTGATGATATGTGGTATACGCAATGGAAAACTATCGCTAAACAGAACAACATGGAATATGAAAAATGCGGTTCCTATTGATTTGATGTTAATTATATTAGGTGGCTAATAGACCAAGGTTAATAGGCCAACAGGTCCACGTCAACCAAATGCGTAGGCCGTAGGTGCTTATAATTTAATTTTGATCGCAACACGGGAATGCTATTTGGTACTAGAAATGCATAGCAGCATTACTTTCCCAGAGTGTTTCTGGGAAAGTAATGCTGCTATGCATTTCAACACAAAAAGCTCTACTATTACTAAAAGTGCGATGCCATATAAATGATATAAAACATTCCATTGTTCATGCAAGAATATCTTTTGTTATAAACAAAAACGTAACTTTAATCGCTTATATTTATTATTATTTATCAGCAAAGTTTTGTAAATACGTCAATATCACAAATGGAGGGAAATGGTGAAACAGCGAGGGGTCAACAGTACCACGATGTCAAACGCACAGACCAACCGTGCAGTTCAACATCGTGACTAGTACACTGATAACTAGCTGTAAAGCTCTGCAGACAAACGGTTGTAACAGTAAAACTTTTGATCTTAATATATCTATCCACTGCTAAGGGCATATTAATCGACAAAGGTGTAATAATAATCCATCTCAAATGTTATGAAGCTAAAAACTTTTTTTTATTTAATTGAACTCAAAGTTTGTCAGTTTACCTGGTAACGTGGCCAGGGTTTGTTAAAACCCATAGATATTCCTACGATTTCGGCATCGGTAGTGATACAGTGGTCAAGAGGAATACAGTCCGCGGTAATTAAAGAAATGATTCCTGTCGGATTTACAATTTCTATTTCTTATGAAATGTGTTTATGTAAATATTTATATTTCTAATAAAAAATACAAGCATGATTTAGAACGTATTAGGTGGGTTAAGGTCTGAACCCACCAATCGTCTATTGAAGATGTCCAACGAAGGGTTGCCATGCTGTCTTTTCAATTTAGGACATTGTTCATATTATTTTGAATACAATATACAAAAAATTGTGTTTTTAGAAGATTGTGAATTTAGAACTCGGCAACCCTGATCCTAACTCCGTAATTTCCTGACGTGCTTAGGGAAGAAACATGGGCTGACAAACTTTCAACTTTTATACTACATAACTGAACTTGATCTGGATAAAACCTCTCCTATGAGAATTTTTGTCTAAACGAGTTATTGCTTCAAACAAACTTAATTTTTTACTCTACACAAATCATCCATTCCTTTATGTTATTATATTAATTGTCGTTAGAAAGTTAATAATTATTTTAAGAATAGAAGGAACAATTTTATCATCATCACATAGGCCTTTTGTTGGGATTTCTATACACAACGGTCCTGAGTCCTTGCATTTAATTAACAATTAAACTATTTGTAATCATACAAAAAACTACAGTTTTCACAGCGTTGTGAAATTTAGTGTAACCTGTAAAATAGATTTATTTACAGATTACACTAATTTAAATAATTTAAAATAGATAAATAGTTTAACAACATACGATTCTTATGTTAAATACCTATTTCTGTTTTTGTAGCATCGCTGTAAAAGACATCAACGCGCGCGCACGTCCCTCGTTAGTTGTTCTAATTAGGTATAATATTTGCAAGGTTTAAAAGTAAATTAAAAACACACGATTAACACAAACTTAATGAGTTAGTTACATTTAGAAATAATGAAAAATTATGTAAGCAACTTCAGTGCCTGTACCGAAGAAATTAAAAGCCATTTTGGTCTGTCAAAACTAGATAAATTACAATATTTTATACTCTGTAATTATATTTAAGCCGAATATAAAATGCGGATACGAGTTATTGTGTTTGGCTAATTACCGTGCGAGCTTATAGGAATAAAAAAACGAAGACGAAATTATAAATATATCATACTATTGCCGGATCTGTCCGAATTTACGTAGATTTATGATTCACACAAAATAATCCCATATTGATAGATGCTGAGATTGAGTAACTAATGGAAGATCATAAATTTTCGGTGAAATTAAATAGATACAAACAATGTTATCTTAAATTTATTCAAATCCAACCGAGTTTAACACTTTTTAATTCTGCAAATTGTTTTTTATCGTACCAACATCTTCTAGCGTTTCTTTTTCAATAGATAAATATAACTGCTGTTAATGATAAAAGCCTTTAAAAGGACATCTACCGCGAAATAAATTGATCTATAAAACGGAATTAATTGTGATTTAATGAGTGATCTATTTCAGATAGGAAGCATGAGTAACATCCATCTGTCTTACCTTTTTAAGGATATCCCAAGACTACGCGATCAAAATAACAAACCCTCAGTCCACACACCACTGACACACAAATATTTTACAAATTATATTAACGTAGTAAATACAAAATGATTTGAAAATACATCCAAAACAGATCTAGCGAAGTCAAATTTCCCTACGAGTTTAAGATCGCGCATTTCATTCGCGTTTATTATTTTTATCCGTGTGACACGACGTGCGCTCCGGGCCAGGTCTGGCGCGCTACTGCCTGCCAGCACTGGGCGGCATGTGCTAATCGCCAACACACTTCGCATAATCATGAGAGAAAGTATATCGAGTTGTCATTGATAAGTGATATATTTCGACTGCCTTATGGACGGAAGGTACGGAAAAGGCTCGAGTACTATAATAATATAAAAATAGAGCCGTGACAGCTCAGTGGATATGACCTATGATTCAGGAGGGTGTGGGTTCGAATCCGGTCCGGGGCATGCACCTCAGTTATATGCATTTTAAGAAATTAAATATCACGTGTCTCAAACGGTGAAGGGAAACTGCGTGTGTGAAGTCTGCCAATCCGCATTGGACCAGCGCGGTCGACTATTGTTGTCATTGGGTTCTAATATCTTTGTAGCACATGCATTTCAAATTATACGGACCTGTCATTCATTGACCCTCGGATTATAACAATGAAGGGATATGTATTTAATAATCTTAACCAGTTCGAGTTGCATAAGTAGGCATAATCATACAAATTCAAATGAGGAAAAGTATTAATCACCTATGTCTGCTACCAAAAAAATGATATTAATTGCATTTGGAAAATATTTTTCCAAACGTAACAACTGACAAGTGTGTGAAATTTCAAAACAAACGAATATAAATTATGTTTTCACACAAGTATGTAACTGAGCTACAGTATTGTTATGATGATTGGATCTTTTTCATAGACGGAAAATGCAAAGCAATTTTTATTTATACTCTTCTTAGATAACAGTTTATTAGACAGTACGGAAAACCTTTGCATAAAGTATTGTGGTTGATATCACCTCCGAATCAAACATTTGATTTAGATAAGTTAGAAATACTTAGAAATGAAACGTAACTTGAATTTTAAGTAAACTACAAGTAGTTAACAGTGTTTTATACAATTCTACTAGACAAAAGGCATTTTACAAGAGCTCTTCTTTACACGACGAAAACAATTATAACAATGAAAAATCGATTCTATAGAGTCAGTTTTTACTAACGCAAGATCGTTGATCTTATAATTTGACTTTTCCAGGGGTCTAACGTCTAGCGAGGCAGGAAAGCGCAGCGTCGGTTGACCCTCGACCCTCTTTGTGGACTAATAATATCAAGCTGGAGCTGCTGGGTGCTGAAAGTACACCATTGTGGTAATTTGAAGTCTTTTAGAGAGGTCTATGTGTAGCAGTACACGTCATCTGATATTGATGATGATCTTGTCCACACACAAGCACATTTTTTATTTTTTTATTCTTTACAAGTTAGCCCTTGATTACAATCTCACCTGATGGTAAGTGATGATGATGGAATCTAAGATGGATGCGGGCTAACTTGTTAGAAAGAGGATGAAAATCCACACCCCTTTCAACACATATTACATACAAGTCCAATGCTAACTTTTTGTTTAACAAAAACTCTGATCTAGATCCTAGAAACTAGAAACCTCTCGTGCAAATAATGTAGTAAAGATAGCATAAGAAAGATAAATAGATAGATTGTTGTAATAAGCAAGAAGAGTTGTAACAGTATATTCGCAACAGATATACAAATCTAAAACCACAGTAAAGATATTACAACCAGTAGTTGGACTTCATACTAGAGGTCGAAACGCGAGCTATACCTACGCACCTTGAACATGGGGTGATCGTAGGGTGAAGACAGTCGCGACTGTGCCGCGGTGACGAACGAACGCACGGTGTATTAACAGAGTAAAGTGTATTAATAGTATTAGATTTTTTTAATTATGACCAGTAGGAAATACTGTGCCGTTTTTGGATGCATGAATTCAAAATTATCCCATCCAGAGATAACTTTTTTTAAGTTACCTGGAAACTCTGAAAGGTAAGACATTAAAATAAATTTACTTATTAGTAGGTAGGTACATAATCTTGTATTTTTTAATGGATAAGGTATTTCCTTTTATCTCCAGAATAATGGTAGGTATCTGGATTAGTAAATAAAGTGAATAGAGTAAAGGAAAGTGATTGACACGATTGAAATAGGTAGTTATACGCGGTTCATGAATCACGATACAGTAGGTACGATAAGCTTGTGTTAAAACCTCGACTGCTTGTACAATGTTTTGTGTGACTGTGCTCGGATCATTTGTGTTTTGTTACCCGACTGCGGCGAAGCCCAAAGGAGGAGTATGTGTTTGAATGTTATGACTTGTTGTTGTATGCGGGCGACGGGAGGAAAGGACTGCGCGGGTGTGAAGTTGTACGCGCTGGGCATCGTTACCCCCCTCTCGGACCGCGCCGACCTTCGGGAGTGTTACGAACAAATTTGCCAAGCACACATACTGATAAATGATATGTCATTAGACTCGTCTAGATAGGCCGAGTGTCACTGGGTAACTTAGTTCTTAAAAAATCAAAATGGCGGATTTTATGCGCTTTAATGTGCAAGCTCATAAAACTTTTGCTCAGCTTGGCATTGGTGACAAGAATTTTAACCGACTTCCAAAAAGGATCGTATCGTATTTACAGCGATATTTCCGTCATTTGTAAACCGTTTCTTTTTTGTTTGGATGAAAATTCTTTCAGGTTAGTCCCATTTTTTTCATGTCAGGATCTGATAATGGCATCCTAGAGAAATCTAGGGGAACTATCGTATCGTAGGGACAACTAGTGCGTTTGTTCATTGTTTCATTATCTATTTTAAATCACTACAATTTCATGAAGGTATTTATCTTTTTTTTTATTTGGTCACGTAAAAGTTATACCTAGATGGCATCACCGAAATAAATATGTTTAAGAATACGACCAATCCTTCCAGATCATTGACGTAGTATCAGCCTTAATTAAATCAACCAATCAAAAAACACGCATTTTTATTTATCACTTCCCATTTTACTATAATTTACAAAGTATTTTATTTGTTTATATAAAAAAAGTTTATTTACAATCACAAAACTAAGTGGAAACACAAAGTTAGCAAATGTAATTAAATTGCTGCAGGCGGGCAGCAATATGACATGTTTACGTACCGCGCGGCTGTAGGTATTTATTTCAAAAATACGGCCGAGTTATTATACTGCTTGTAATATCTTTACTGTGCTAAAACGGCTATATTTGCATTTCGCGACTGCGTGATAACAAATGTGGCAAACCAGAGGTCCCCAAACTATTTATTTGTAATAATTAATTATTTTATTTATATATATTTAAAATATGACAAGATTAATTATTTGCTGACATCGACAACGTATTTCTATTGTGTGGTTGTATTTGTAGTAGTGTGGTGTGGTGCAACAACCCCGTACCTCGGTAAGCACGTTAAGCCGTCGATTCCGGTTATTATCATTAACACCCGATTGTGACTGTTAATGTAACTTTATCACCCTAATCTCGCCAACCCACATTGGAGCAGCGTGGTAGAATTGGGCTTCATAACCTCTGGCCTTATAGTGGACCGTTAAAATAGCATGATGACCCCGTCTATATTCACTTTGGGTATCATCATATTAGAATTTTCTTAAACTAACAATACTTGACATCCGTAGATGCAACTCTCAAAAGGGAAATCTGTGAAAACGTTTAAACAAAGATTATCTTAATTCCTTGAAATTAGGAGATAATGTGTTATGCAAATTGTAATCGTAGCTGTCTGTAGGTACTCATGTTGAAAGCCAGAGTACAGTGAGGTAAAACGATCCTGTTCTTGTATCATGGGGACTCAGGTTCGAATCTTGTGTCGACACAAGTTTCGAAACTGAATCTTGTGACCATTAGACTAATCATGGCTGATTAGTCTAATGGTGCGAGCAACATATATTGTAATAATACATAAGATCACAAATACAAGGTTTGACTGGAGGCTTCGGCTGTGGCTAGTTACCACCCTACCGACAAAGACGTACCGCCAAGCGATTAAACATTCGGTACGATGTTGTTTAAAAACCGAAAAGGGTGTGGATTTTCATCTTCCTCCTAATAAGTTGTCCCGCTTCCATATTAGCTTGCATAATCACTTAACATCAGGTGAGAATGTAGTCAAGGGCTAACTTATAAAGAATAAAAAAAATACTAGGTACAACATAACGTGATGATGAAATCACACAAAGATCCTTCTAGATTTTAATCCCTATTTGTTATTCATGAAGCAGACAGATGTTCTAATAAAAGCGTCTACAAAAGGAGTTAAATACTTTCCCCTTTATTCAGATTACATTCAAAGCTGTGTGACGTGAATTAAAATATCATCTTTGCAAAACTTGTGTGCAGTGTTTCCATTCTACCGTTCAGTTAAGTTAACTGCTTCAATAAAATGTAAGCAAAATTACTAATGTTTGATTATGTGTGAGCCGATGCCCTGCGTTTACACTCGCGTAGTTCCCGTCCACGTGAGAATACGGCGATAAAATACTATGTCACTCACAAATTACGTGGCTTTCTAGTAGTAAAATAATTTTCAAAATCGGTTTTTAGATCCAGAGTATACCTACCCCCTACAACACCAAACTTTTGTTTCTCTTTTTTTTATAAATAATATTTGCCATATCTTTTACCAATATTCTCATTCCCCTCCAACTAGTCTGGAATGATTGTATTAGGAGTGGGTACGACAATAAACTTACGGGGTGGGGATCGAACCACCACCTCTCGGTGATGAGTCCGAGTTCCGACCGCTCTTACCATTGAGCTATTGAGGCTTAGACTTTACGTCCTAACAATATTAGTACCTTTAGATAATGCATAATGTGATATGGAAGGATGATGGTCCCGAAATGGCAACCCCGCATTGGAAAGCACAGACATGAGGCGATCCAATAAGTATTTACTAGGTGGACCGACGACATCAAACAGCTTACCGAGAGCCGCTGCATCCAGACGATGGTGATGTTTGGAAGTCCTTACAAGTGGCCTAGTTCCAGCAGTGGATGTCCATCGGCTAATATTTGTAATGATGGTTAAAGTTATATTGAAAGAAGATATAACGATAAACCAGCCAAACGTTAATCCAAATTAGCATGCTTCATATAAAGAGATTCTTCTATCGATGTTTGATATCTAGGTATGTGTTTGCTATTAAAATATACCGATCAGATTTAGAGGGGGGTCTTTGTTATTTAAATTGTTTTAAGGTTCGTTTGTCTTGGAAAAATAAAATAATGTTGCTTAGTAGTAGATAAACGTTAACAAGCAGAGCTGAATTATATTTTAAGTATTATAATGTCGAATAGACCTTGGAATTTTTAATTAATTCTTAAATGTTCATTTCAACCTACAGGATGAAATGATCATTTAAGAATTAATTAACACTACATCATCATTTACCATCAGATGAGATTGTAGTCAAGGACTGACTTGTGAAGAATAAAAAAGAGACTTACTTTACCTTAAAAGACTTTTTTCCATACTCACACGAAACAATTTATGATCGATCAAACTACCTACACACGACACGACAAATCAACGTGACGGTAAAAACGTTGCTCAACAAAGAACTGAACAGTTCGTTTCATGTAGGATGGTGCGGGTGACAGTTGGTTTCCGTCTTGAAAGTTTGCCGCGATTTACGATAATAGTACGTATTATGAAAGTCATACAGATGACTGCCACCGTACTATCCGCCATGCTATCTGAAAAACACTTTAGTCCACCCCGTAGTCGAGGAACTAATGTTATCGCCGTGTTACAATGACTTACGGTACGAACGCCTTCAGTGTGCTCGTGGCGTTCGAGCCGTCCACATCTCTTGTTGTATAATTCTTTATGGGTTACTTGGTTGATAGGCGGGGAGAGTGACTTAAGTGGAAAAGGGGAGTGTTAGATATCTGTCAAAGGCGCCTTTAACCCTACTCACATCGTTCACAAGTACGTGACTTCACTCAAGATCATTCTCTGCCATTCTAGGGTCTTATTTTGGTTACAGTTTGATTTGTTAATTAAGTTGTCCTGACAAGTGTTGTTAATCATAACCTTTGTTCGACATTAGTTTTCTTTATTTGTAATCACCTATGAGTCCACTAAAACTAGTAACTCTTATTATGTGGTACGAGATTTTATATACCTATTTGTTTAAAATATCAGCAACGAGTCTTGTGGACGTACCATCAAAGAGTTAGGTACGAAAATACGAAATTATAACGATTTACGAACGTCTCATAAGTCGTACCGTACCTACTCGTACTGTGCAAAGGATGACGATCGTTCATTATGCAACACGCGTGGGAAAACCGCTAGCAAAGTTCGCGAGGCACGTCGTACGCAGAAACTAGAGCATTTCGCACCGGAACAGTTCCGACTTGTCGTGCTATGCTTGAAGCAGTAGTAGAGCTCTTCATCACAAACATAAGGGAAGGGAACTTATAAAACCACCATAGTAATATTTACTGCCAAGCAGCGTTGCACAATTTGAGACCATAGTACGAAGAATTTTAGGACACTTTTTGTCGCAAAAATAAAATCAGAAGGGGTGAAATAGGGATTGAAAGTTTACATGGATAGCCCTTCAATTTTCAACTTATATTTCTAAAAAAGTTTGGAATGAGTCAGAAAGATGCCAAAAAATTATGTATTTCAAGATTTTTTTCAATCTTTTAAAAAATCTTAAAGGATCCAAAGAGCAATTGAACTTTTTTTAATAAGTATATGTATTTATATTTAAAAAAAAACTTCGTTTGTGTTTTGAGTTATTTTTCTCTACTATATAAAAACAAGTCTGGTTTTCCTTCCAGACGCTTTAACTCCAGAACGCACGAACTGATTTCCACGGTTTTGCATTAGTTGGAAACGTCTCGGGCTCCGTGAGGTTTATAGCAAAGAAAATTCAGGAAAAATTTCAACGAAGGGTAGGGGTAGGGTAGGGTAGGGTAGGGGTAGTAGGTATAGGGGTAGTTAAAAGTTTACATCGATTTTCACGCGGGCATTGCAGGCATCCGCTGGCAATTAATAAAAAAATATGAGTAAGAAGCTAACTGCTAAGTTTGAGACTACTGTAAACTATGATAAGACTCATTCCAAACCTTGGTGATGGTTAGTCAACTGTACTGCACCATGACCTCCAACCAACTTAATAAGGAAATGGCGTTAAAAATTCGGAATGATTGGAATATTCTTTGTTCTATCGGATGTGGTCGGCAGTCCATCAGTCACGCTTGGCACTTTATATCCAGTATTAGATAATGAAACTATAGTGTTTTTCAAATAGCATGGGTACGGTGACAGTTCGTTTAACTCTTGAAAGAAATATTAGTACCTACGTATTATGAACGTGTTAAGGCAACTCACGTCCCCATGCTCTCTGAAAAACACTTTAGTCAAATGGTCTAAGATCCGGCATTAGAAAAGTAAAGGCAGTAGTATCGCTGTAAAAATGGAGTAAATTTTCCCCCTTTTCAAACATTTCCCTTCACTGCTCTGCTCCTATTGATCGTAGCGTAATGAAAAATATACTATAACCTGTTAACGCCATACACACACAATACTTGTCTCCCTTCTTCTCCTACCTTTTCCATTCCCTTATTCTCGTGAGAGGGAGACAATTGCAACCCGCAACGCCAGACGCTTCGATCAAATCAGTCAATCAATGTTCGCCGCCTGATAACTACGCATAAAATTGGCTCGCGCGCTATCTAAATCAGTGATTTTTAAAAACTATAATATGTGTTGTGAGTGCATTGGTGGGCTTCTATGAGCTGTCGAAGGCGCCTAGCAGCCCTGTGAGATTTGCTGCTTCACAAGGTCAGTTCACGAGATCCTTTGTCTCCAAAGTTCACCTATTTCCACACCATATTTTTTTGGTCCTTCTCCCTGGATATACTTTCTATTCCCGCTATTTATTTATTTCTTTCATTTCTACGCCTAATCCGCTATATTTTACATACTTTTACATACATTTACACGCCACACGCCGCTAACGCCACGACGCCATTTGCATTTAAATTCTAACAATGGCCGAGAAAGAAGATTTGCAATTAGAAATACGCTTGCTTCAAGCGAAGCAACAAAGTTTTTATAAGCATATACAAACCCTGTACGATTTGTCGCAAAATTTAAAAGATGACGTAACCATCAAAAACTTTTTAATTAGACTTAAATGTTTAGACCATTTAAGAAATGATTACGTGTCGGTTACAGACCAACTGAATATATCTAACTTAAAAGCCAACCCCAAATCGCTTATTAATTTTGATACTTTAACTTCTTTTGACGAACTATTCTGTCACATTAAAAGTGTTGAATCAGATATATTAGCCAAATTGGCACGAAATAAAACGCACAATTTAGATCTCCTCAAAAAACTGCCTGCTTTGGAGTTAAGGGGTTTTGACGGAAATCCAACGCATTGGTCTGCCTTTTATGAAAACTTTAAAACGCTTATACACAACAACGAAAACTTATGCAACGCCGAAAAAATACAATATTTATTAGGCAAATTATCAGGAAAAGCCATGTTAGTTTGTTCTGGGATACAGCCGGTAGCCAGTAACTATGAATTAATTTGGAATTCGCTTATCGAAAAATATGAAGACAAAAGAACGCTAGGATCAGTGTATTTAGAACAGATATTGAATTTCAAAGGTACTCATACGCTAACGCAAAACTCATTAGAATTATTTATTGAGCAATTTTGTTCTGCACAAGCCGCATTGTCATTATTAGGTATTTCTGACTTAACGGACTTTATATTTTTACATATAGGTTTGAGTAAGTTAGACAAGGAAACTGTAATGCTATTTGAGCAAACGCATCGTAGTGAGAAAATACCATCTTTCGCGTCTTTAGTAGAATTTGTCAAAGAACAAAACAAAATATTCACGTTACGTAACTCATCGCCGCAGACTTCTAAACAAAATTGGAAGGTAAACGCAAAACAAATAAACCGAACGCCGCACGCTCGCTCGCTTCACGTAGATTATAATAAACCTAGTACGTCTGATCATAATAGGCAATTTCAAACTCAAAGATGTCCTGATTGCGAACAGGATCATCATCTTTTCAGATGTAATAAATTCAATGAACGCGATCCAAAATCTAAGATACAATTTGTTCGGTCTAACAAATTATGTATTAATTGTTTAAGTGGATTTCATGTACTAGAAAATTGCAGAAGTAAGATAAGATGCTTCTGTGGGGCTGCACACCATTCGAAATTGCATTCGGGAATCGAACCCGTGAAACATAGCCACGCGCAAGTGTCAACGCTCCTCTGTAAAAATGTTGCCCCCCCGCAGCCCGCGCACGCGCAACCGCTGACCGAGTGCGATAGCACTCGACGTGACGTGGGATCGACCGAGTCGCCGGCGCTCGCGCGGAATGTGCCTACCAACTTCAGTCGCCCGCCGGCCGCCGCCGGGAGTGACGCGTCACTTCATTCTTTAAAAATACAGACGAAAGATACGACAGTGTTACTTCCGACTGCAGTAGTATATGTTTATAACAATGCTGGTGAACGTTTTAAGATGCGAGTGCTGTTAGACACCGGTAGTTCGTGTCATATAGTAACTAAATCGCTTTGTGATCGATTAAACTTAAAAATTAATAAGTCTAATACGACACTACACGCTTTAGGTGACAATCAAGTGAACGCACAGGGACACGCATTTTTAACGTTTGAATCTCGCTTACAAAATAGATGTAAATATTCTATAAAAGCTTGCGTTATGGATGCAATTTCGCGAAATATTCCAAATGATATTATTGATTTAAATAATTTACATCATATAAAAGGATTACCTCTCGCTGATGAGGAATTTTATTCGCCCGCTGATATTGATTGCCTTATCGGAAATGAATTATTTCCATTTATTTTAGAAAATAATAAGGTAGCACACCCTGATTCGTCCGTGGCCGCTATTCAAACTACACTCGGCTACATTTTAATGGGAAAAGCAAGCTACTTAACGCCCTCGCATTCAAAAGAAAAATCTTTTCATATTTTCTCTGAAAATACTGAATCGAATTTAGATAAATTAACGCAACGCTTTTGGGAACTGGACTCAGTACCTACTAAGATACATGTAAGTCAGGATGATTCCGCTTGCGAACGCATTTTTTCAGATAATATTTCGCGCGATATATCCTCAGGTCGTTATATTGTCTCGCTTCCTTTCAAATATGATACCAAATTACTTGGTGATTCATTCGTTAAACGCTGCTTATTACGCTTAGAAAAACAATTTAATAATAATCCATCGCTACGCTCCGATTACAACGCGACCCTTAAATCTTACATAGATGAAGGTTATCTTAATAAAGTTAGCCAATCCTCACGCAATATTAATTCTTATTATATTCCGCATCGTGCTGTCTGTCGGCCTGACAAGCAAACCTCCAAAACGCGTATTGTTTTGAACGCCTCATGTAAAACCACTTCAGGAAAATCGCTTAACGATTTGTTATATACAGGTCCAAATCTACAAAGCAATATTTTTGATCTACTACTTAATCTACGCCTGTATTCTGTTGCTTTAAGTGCTGACGTGGAAAAAATGTATTTTAGAATTAAACTTAAACCAGAAGATCATCGTTATCAGCGTATTCTGTATAGGTTCGATTCAAATGATCCTATTGATACGTATGAATTTAATTGTGTATCTTTCGGTCTGTCAGCATCACCATACCTCGCGATGCGTGTGATTAAAGAACTAGCTAACGATGAACGCTCACGATATCCAGCAGGCGCTTGGGCAGCTGGACGGCATTTCTATATGGACGATTTCGTCTCCTCCGTCCCTTCTTTAGAAGATGCTACGAACCTTTACTATGAGCTCGTTAATCTGTTCAACGCTGGTGGTTTTAAATTAACAAAATGGATATCAAATAATACTCGCTTACTTCAAGAAATTCCGCCTGAATTACGCTCGCCTAACATCGTTCAGTTTGATGAACACTCAATAACCGCTAGTACAAAAATAGTTGGCTTACAATGGGAGCCTAACTATGATGTTTTTACGTTTAAAGTAAATGTACCTACAGAATATAAGTGCACCAAACGCATTATTCTGTCCGTCACCGCCCGCCTTTTCGATCCGCTTTCTTTATTGGGTCCTGTAACCGCCTTATTAAAATTATTAGTGCAAGAATGCTGGAAACAAAATCTACACTGGGACGAAGAAGTTTCTTCTAGTATAAGTGACCAATGGTTTCAGTTACAACGCGAGCTACATTTGTTAGAAAGGTTGCAGATTCCGCGACATATAGGTATTTTTCAAACCACAAACAATATTTCGCTTATAGGGTTTGCAGATGCTAGTGAAAAGTGTTACGGAGCTGTAATTTACCTGCGCGTAAGCTCTAGTGAATCAGGTGACGGTCAAATCACATTACTCTGTTCGCGGTCTAGAGTAGCTTCCCCTAAAGGCAATGTGTCTTTACCGCGACTCGAACTTTGCGCTAATCTTTTATTATCAAATTTAATTGTCGCTGTAAAAGACTCAATAAGTGAACGCGTAACAATAAATAAAATATACGCTTTTTCTGACTCCACGATCGCACTTTCGTGGGTCCGCTCGCCTGCACATAGGTTTCAAACCTTTGTTGCAAATAGAATCGCCGCTATAAACGCTAATCTTCCAGCTGAAAACTGGTTCCATATTTCTGGTAAAGAAAATCCCGCCGATATAATATCACGCCCAATTTTACCCGCTAAGTTTATAAATAATACGCTTTGGTTTCACGGACCTCCGTGGGCCACGCTTCCTTTCAAAGAATGGCCAATCAATGAATGTCATTCTCACGCTATCGATGAACTACCTGAACATAAAACGCTTATTTCTTTAACCGCTAAAGTCTGTACAGATAATGAAAGTACCGATTTATATTATAACTCCGCGATGCGCATGTCAAATTGGAATAAATTCATACACTCTTGGGTGTATGTGCTTCGCTTTACTAAAACTTTAAAATCGCAAGGCAATATTACTGTCGCTGATTTAGAAATTGCTGAAAATTACATTTTAAGAGCTATACAAAAAAGGCATTGTTTAAATATTAATAGCCCAGCTTTGCGAAAGCTCAATGCGTTCCTAGATTCAAATAAAATTATACGTGTTGGAGGCCGACTGTCTCAGTCACAATTGGGATATTCGCAGATGCACCCAGTCGTCCTTCCGTCTAAAGATCGCATAGTGCACTTGCTCGTAGATTATTTTCATAGGCAGAATACACACGCAGGGCCTGCTCTATTGCTTGCTCTATTACGCCAAAATTATTGGGTTATCGCCGCTCGTAACATGGTACGCCAACGAGTACAAAGCTGTAATCGTTGTTTCAAGCTTAAGCCAAAAAATACCTTCCCTGTAATGGGCGATCTGCCCCCCTATCGCGTAAGCGAAGTAAAAAGCTTCGTTTTCTCGGGCGTTGATTTCGCAGGGCCCCTCTACATAACGCCTTATCGCCGCCGCGGTGTAAAAAGTATAAAAGCTTACCTGTGCCTATTTGTTTGCTTAACTACAAAAGCTCTACATCTAGAGCTAGTGAGCGATTTAAGTACAGAGTCATTTTTAAACGCTTTAAAAAGATTTATTTCTAGAAAGGGCCCTATTTCCTTAATAAGAAGCGACTCGGGAGGCGCTTTTGTTAAAGCGGATAGATGTCTGAAGGAAATTCACGAGCTTTTGTCAAAGGATAAATTTTTAGACCAACATTTAGCAGATTTACGCATACAATTCCAAAGAAACCCACCTTACGCTCCGCATTTCGGTGGAATATGGGAGAGTAACATTAAATCTGTTAAAACCCATCTATTTAGGGTCATTGGAAATCAAATTTTGACATACGAAGAGCTCAACACTGTCCTTATTCAAATTGAAGGAATAATGAACAGTCGCCCGCTCTGTGTATTAAGTTCAGATCCTTCCGATCTCACTGCTCTAACACCATCGCATTTTTTGAATATAACACCACTGAAATACTTACCGGCTGAGGACCTTACGGACGTACCTCAGAACAGGCTTACTCGCTATCAGTTGTTGTCAAAACTGGTCCAATCATATTGGGACAGATGGAACCGTGAATACCTAACTTCGCTTCAAAGTAGACAAAAATGGAACACTCCATCAAATCCGATTAAAGTAGGATGTATTGTCATTATACGAGACGATAACTCACCGCCTCTTATATAGTTGGCCTCTAGCTATAGTAGAGGAGCTCTATCCCGGTAGAGACGGTATCGTAAGAGCCGCTAGAGTTAAGACCAGAACTGGTTACTATACGAGAGCTGTAGTAAGGCTTTGCCCTCTACCTCTTCAATAATATTCGCACTTTAATATTAACGCTTTAACCTAATTATTTAATGTTTATTTTTAATTTATAGTTAGTCTTTTCTTACAACTTTATTATATTATTTATACGCTATCGCATCATCGCAAACTTTTATTTTCCTGAAGGCTTTGCCTCAGCCCGGGGGATAAATGTTAACGCCATACACACACAATACTTGTCTCCCTTCTTCTCCTACCTTTTCCATTCCCTTATTCTCGTGAGAGGGAGACAATTGCAACCCGCAACGCCAGACGCTTCGATCAAATCAGTCAATCAATGTTCGCCGCCTGATAACTACGCATAAAATTGGCTCGCGCGCTATCTAAATCAGTGATTTTTAAAAACTATAATATGTGTTGTGAGTGCATTGGTGGGCTTCTATGAGCTGTCGAAGGCGCCTAGCAGCCCTGTGAGATTTGCTGCTTCACAAGGTCAGTTCACGAGATCCTTTGTCTCCAAAGTTCACCTATTTCCACACCATAACCTGCCCAGGAGTATAAAAAATAATTGTACCAAGTTTCATTAAAATCCATTGAGTAGTTTTTGTTTTTATAACGGACATACAGACAGACAGACAAAATTATACTGATTGCATTTTTGTCATCAGTATCGATCACTAATCAATCACCCCCTGATAGTTATTTTGGACATATATTTCATCAAAATTACAAAGGACACCTAATTAAGTTAAATTAAGCATAAAATAAGCTTTGATTTGAAGCATTGGATGACTAAACAGCTGTGTCATGTAATTTTGATGGTAGTCCAAATAAATAAATACATCATCATCATCATCATCATCATCATCATCATCATCATCATCATCATCATCATTGACATCCCATATTCAGCTCACTGCTGAGTTCGAGTCTCCTCTCACAATGAGAGGGGTTAGGCCAATAGTCCACCACGCTGGCCCAATGCGAAAACTCAACAACCTCAAGATTTATACAATACAATTTTGAATAACAATCGGTAAAATAAAAAAAATAAAATACATAGACTCAGGAATCATTTATTAATTACATTTAATACAATAAGTCACAATATTAATAAATAAAATTATCATTAGACACATACCTACTCACTAAGATAAGATACACATTACATAGGTACATGTATATTTTACTACTGCTTTCGATTCAAATATTAACACAGATAAGTAGTTGTTTGGGTGCGGAATGCGGTTTAGGAATTAAAGAGCCATGTCAAAAATTAACAACGAGACAATAACAAGGACTCAGGTTCGATTGCCAGCGTAGGCAAATTTTTGGAATTTATAATTAGTAAACTATTGTTTTAACAATAATTTATAAATAAAATAAGTAATATTTTTGTCTTATTAATGTTTTGAAGTGTTCTTTAGGAAAATCCTTTGATTCGATTCCCAGTTGACACTTTAAGCAATATAATTGTATATATTTAAATATATACAATTATACCAGAATACTCTATTTTATATTTGTATCGAAAACAGCTCAGCATATTGACTTCAGATCTTTTACTTTTGTGACGATAAAGAGTAATAGATTTTTTTTATTATATGATTATTTACCTCTAATATTTTTTATTTTTATAACTTCAAAAACTATATGAAAATTTGGACTTAATAGTATTTCTTACTAAAGCTGATCACTCATTTGATGGAAAAAAAATTAACAAAAAATACTTTAATTAGTACGTAGTATTAATTAACTTTAATCATAATTTAACATTAACAACAATTTAAATTAATTTAATAATCAATTACCAATGAAAAAGAATGAAAAGAATGCTCCATCTTATTTCTTTAGTTTTTGTGAACAGTTTTTAAAATATTTAGAATATGATTCTAACGCCAATTTTCTTAAAAAATATTAAAAGTTACTGATGCGACGCTTCGTGTCGTACTGACTCGAGAATGTATTCGTTTTTAATTTTGTATTTGGAGCGGCTACGACACCGTTGTGTTCCGTGCGTTCTATCTGCTTATTATTCTTTAATCTGTGGATCTAGCAAACAAACACAGAACTCTTCAATATAATGGACAAATGAGTGATCATCTCCTTACAAGCTAGCAACTTGGTTGAGTTTTATACTTTTTTGTTTATATTCACGCTGGAATCTAAGAAACTGTTTCATAGTATCGAAACTATAAGTGATATTGTAAAATGAACCTAATTTTTCGATTTTAAATGTAAATTCGTCTACCAACCGAGTCAATAATAAATGGACAAGTTTAAGTAAATAAAAAACTAAAACGTCGCACATTATATTTATTATTTTATTATACTCTAACGTACCAAATACATTGAGACAAATACAAATAAATAAATAATAGGGTATTTACGACCTTAAAGCAAGGCTATTAGATTAATTTTACTTTGATATTACAGATATTCGAATAAGACAACTATTGCGATTAAATCTCATTTCACAAAAGCAGACAAATTCAAATAATCAATCTAAATCGATTTTTAAACAACTAAAGCAAGAAGCATCTAATCAAAATTGTCTATAAAATCCAGAAATGTACAATTAAAAATATGACATTAAAATAAAAATCCTTTTGTGTGACCAAATAAGAGGTTTCCAATTAAGTCTTAAAAACAGCACAAATAACTTTTTAAAAACTACCCTACAATCACGAACATCAATATTAATACTAACACGTCAAATATATATAATTTAATCACTAGTAATATGTAGATAGATATCATTACAATTGGTGGAAATTTATTTACTAATTAATTATGTTTTTTTCCTTTTTGATTTTAGAAAACGTACTTGTTTTTTTTGTTGTTTCGAGTGTTTATTTATGAATTAACGTAATTATACGTTAAAAAAATTATATAAACTGACTAAGGATGATAACTATTTAGTCTGATAAACACCGACGGAATAGCTCAATATCTACATATCCATTTGACTCCTAAATGGACGACCGGTCGCCCATCGTATCCATTACGTGACATGTAAAAAAATATAAAATTAACTAAGGGCAATAGTCCAATATAAAGATTTTTTAAATGGCTCACAACGGTAGATTAAAACCGCATTCCCTGACTGTCGGCTTCTTCAACGCAGACGGGCTTTTCGAGAAAATACTCGCGGGCAGCGAGTATTTTCTCGAAAGTAATGGATATAAACACATTTTACTAGTGATGCATAATGCATATATACGAAATAATATATTATGGGCCCAAATTATTTGTATTTTTAACATGAAATAAATCTTTAGCACAATAATAAACATACATAATAAATATACACATAAAATTTAATGCATCAATTTTATAACAATGATATAAACATATCAGATAAAATGGTTATTTGGTGTTCAAATACTTCATGATAAATGTCTAGGTACCGCATTACATTTACTAGACTATTTTGTGAAAAAAAAATACGTGACATTAAAATAGACTCGCGCTTGACCACATGCACTTTTGATGGAATGTGACGCTATACGACGAGAAGCGCTATTTTAATAAATAAAAGAAAAATAATTTTCATTAATTAATTAATATTATTATTTAATAAAACTTATGCGTAGGCACTCATACCGAATTCGAACTAAACTATAAGCTAACTTAAACCCAAAAACGAAGTTTAAAAACTCAACGCAACCTCCGTAACGTAACATAAAATCACATAAATAAATCACAAAAACTTAACAATTCCTACATACTATAAAGAACGATTCAACATAAACAAGCCAACATCCCTGTATCATTTTTAACCTCCGACCTAAGATGCCCAATATACGTCCACAAAGATTTTACACTATAGACATGTCACACGTCAAAAATGAGGCGGACAAAAGTGGATAATTGTCTTAATTTCATTTAGTCGCATTGCGAGCAACAAAAGTTATTTACCCATTGGTCTGCACACTGCCGAAGAAAAAACGCCAAAAGTGAAAAGAATCCGCCCGATTTTATGAACACAAAACATATGTATCTAATATCTATACATACATAAATATTGTCTACTATGTATGATATACGTGGTGATGTTATAGGCACGTTTTTTTTTTATTCTTTACAGGTTAGCCCTTGACTACAATCTCACCTGATGGTAAGTGATGATGACGTAACATATCCAATAGTAGAAAATCTTTGACGATTGACCAAATAAGAGGTGTTATAAGTTTGACGCATGTATGTGTGTTAGCGAGCGATGGATCGAACTATGCTGGAGTATTTCTGCGTAATCGAATCAGATATGAGGAGGTCCGCAGAAGAACCAAAGTCACCGACATAACTCAACATGTCGCGAAGCTAATGTGTAGCTTGGCAAATTCGTTCGGTCCGCGCGGGACGGGAGGGGGTAGCGATGCCCCGCGAGCACGACTTCATAACCCCAGTCTTTCCCTCTACCCCGCGCGAACAACTTCACACCCGCACAGTCCTCCCCCCACCACCATCCCCGTCACCCGCATATCATAAGTCATCAACGAACTTGCCAAGCTATAGCAAAAATACGTAACGACAATTATTTATAACATTAAGCCGGCAAGTGAATGAGATAGAATATTACCCCGTATTTTACATTTTAGATCTCTATAAGCCATGCTTTGATTAATTTTACTTCTACCGTTTCTAAATTGGACACACACACGCTTTTTTAAGTTATTGATGAGTTACAGTTACCTTTCCATCTAAAAACAGTTATCTTTATTACAGTTAGTCCATCTATTTAGTAGCCCAAATGCCATCCGTTAAACTTATAACACTTTTTGTGTCGATGGTTAAAAATGACGTTCATCTCGCTCATTTGAATAACTTTAAATAAAAAAGCATTAATTAAGGCGAGGTCACAGTTTATTGTTTGCGTAAAATTTTGCGTCTTCAGTCGAACGCACGGAAACGCAAAATTAAACGCAACTATAGACTTGTTTGTGTTGGCTTTTGTTGAATTTAACACGAATTTGCGTTTAACAAATACTTTAAACGTTAACGCAAAAATACAATAGTTACATCTATTATACTAGAAATACGTATTACAACAAATTCAAGTTGTTAGTGCAATCAGGAAATAATTAATTTATTTGTCATTTTCCACAAAATACCGGCGCCGGGGACTTTACAAGTTAGCCCTTGACTACAATCTCACCTGATGGTAAGTGATGATGACGTAACATATCCAATAGTAGAAAATCTTTGACAATTGACCAAATAAGAGGTGTTATAAGTTTCACGCATGTATGTGTGTCAAAGCGCGATGGATCGAACTATGCTGGAGTATCTCTGCGTAATCGAATCAGACATGAGGAGATCCGCAGAAGAACCAAGGTCACCGACATAGCTCAACATGTCGCGAAGCTGATGTATAGCTTGGCAAATTCGTTCATAACACTGGTCCGCGCGGGCCGGGAGGGGGTAGCGATGCCCCGCGCGCACGTTTTCATAACCGCACAGTCTTTCCCTCTACCCCGCGCGCACAACTTCACACCCGAATCCAATCGAAATGTAAAAAAATTTCGTAACTGGACATTGTAGAGACAACATATCCCGAGGTGTCAGAGTGAAACGTGTGATTTTCAATCGGATTTTGATGACAGTGTCGTTTATATTCACCGATTATTCGCTGAGAATGACAAAATAAATCAAATACTCCATATGCACATAACTTCGGCAAACTAATACCTCTTTTACCCATTACATTAGTATAACTCGTCTATCGCCAAGTTTTATTAACTTGGACAAAACGAATATTTACTATACCGCGAACAGTAGAGTCCTCGACCACTTGGTACAGTGGTGTAAGGTATGACAGAGGGTAGACAGAGGTATATATTCCTCTGTCGATGACGAAAGGGGGTTAGGACCCCCAAACCTACTTCTGAATTTTGCGGTCGAGGACTCATATAAGCGTTTTGCCTAAAGACAACAAATACTCAAAACAAAACCCGTAAACAATTATTATTATGCATTAATAACTAATTTTCGAGTAAAGTATATATACGCTATTTTACATAGTAACTATAATATTAAAGAGTTCACATAAATCTTATATACAAAATGTATGAATCGGTGTCTGGATTATAAGTAAAATACAATACAAAAATAGTATCAACTCGCAATTGTATGAAAATGAATGGAAAAGCTGAATCATTAGAATTATTTAGCACACAATTTGACAGTCATTTTTCAGTCTAAAATATAGAAACAAATGCAAAGCATCCCTGTTTGATCCAATTACAATTTAACGAAGAAAATTGACAAGATATTAATCTCCCGGCCCCCACGGACAAAAGAGAAAAATAGACAATTTTTAGTATTGGTGCCACTTTTTGCACAAATATCTCTTGAAATGGGACAAAACTGTCTCGATAATTTTTCGCGCCACGAAATATTTTGTCAAGAGAAAAAGATAAATATCGACCAATATAAGCGCATCAAAAATAATACTATCTTTGGTCACATCGCAACGAAATAGGGACCGATATTTTCAATTGTGCGGTATTGGTCGACAGTATGTCTTATAATCTTCACGAAATATGTCATTGACGCATGCTGAACCAACAGACGGCAATTCCACACTTTGCAGGATGGTAAAGTTACCAAAAGTAGACTTACTCGTAAGTCGTCGTTACTTTAGTAATGTTTTTTTTTATATTATATGAAATAAGCTCGCACTTGACCACAATCTTACCTGATGGTGAGTGTAAATGTGCTTAATGTGGAACGCGCTTGCCTAGAAGATTTGCCTATTCATTATCATTTTAAATATGGCCAGTTTGTAAGAATTAGGAAACACTGACTTCGGGAGAGTTCCATATACTAGTCATGCATAATGCGTATACTTATAAGAAACGAAGAAGCAAGCAAATCGCTTTCAAAGTTCATATCAATGTCTCAAAAATATTACAAACGTTTGTCGTGAACTTTGTAACTGGTAACATTAAAAAGTAATGTTACTAAAAATAATTTAAAATATTAAAATTCATAAAAATAATTAATACAATAGAAATAATATCATACATAAGATTAACGCACATGAAAAAGAAATTCGAGTATACAGTATTCATTTATAGTTTTACAAAATAAAACGAAATTTTACTCTGTTCTGTATTTTGAGACGTACCACTTATGGGACACAGAGAAGATTTTTATTTATATAATAACATGCTTTATTCTAATACACCCATTTTCTAAAGGACAAGCAATCTAATTTAAAATTTTAGAAGACAATGAAATTATAAAAACCACATTAAAATAACAAATTGAAGTAAATTAAATACACTAAATTAATTTCTTTCAATTTGTAATTCTTAATTACTACAGATTTTTTTAATATTAAATTAAATATTGTTTCATCAAACAGATTACAAAGATGTAATGAATTAAAGAAAATGAGTCACAATAAAATAGGACTAGAATAAAATTATACGCCTGTTCTTAATAAACAGTATGGGATATGTCTAACCTAAGTGTAGTAACACACTCAAAAGAAAATACGCTGCGATTTAAAAAACGCGATCGGTGGGAAAATTATTAACACAGCAGTTAATTATGTCGGAGAAAACGAACCATGCTTTGACCAACAAAAAAATAATTTTGCTATTTTACAAACCACCCAGATTTTTCCAAATATTGCTTTAAAACACAGAAAAATCTAAAGGGGTTGGTTCTAAGAATATCCTGTTATTAAAGTCACTATTAACTTGGTGGGAAACGAACAAATTAAGATGTATCATCACTTTTTTTCAACTTTTTTTTAGAAATCATTTATTTTTTTTTAAATAAAGAAATAAAATAAAATACTTTAGCCATAATTGTACGCTGTGTGAAATGCATAGAAATATGATATCACAAATAAACTTACATAAAAAGATACACGACTTCACGAACACTGTAACATACTTTCAGATTTACATAATAAAAAAGGATTGGACTTACCAATTTACTTATCCTAATAAAAACAAATGCACCCAAAAATTAAGAACATTTGAAAGCGAAAAACAACTGAAATACAGAGCTGTAAAATTGCTACATTTTTTGGGACTTTAAACAGGGCACGCAAAACCGCTGCGGCATCTTGTCAAGTGTGAAACTACACTTACAATTTCGGTTAACGTCAATTCAATAAATACACCAACATGTACCTGCATTTGTCTATTTCCTCTATGGTACCATGTTCAGGATGTTTCTATTTTCCAGCGATTCCTTCAGCGCGTAGAACAACTGCAACTGTTGTTCGGGCTTCAAGTTGTATACCTGTGAAAAATATAAAATATACATTTAAATCTATACTAATATAATAAAGCTGAAGAGTTTGTTTGTTTGTTTGTTTGAACGCGCTAATCTCAGGAACTACTGGTCCGATATGAAAAATTATTTCAGTGTTAGATAGCCTATTTATCGAGGAAGGCTATAGGCTATATTATCCCGGTATTCCCACGGGAACGGGAACCACGCGGGTGAAGCCGCGCGGCATCAGCTAGTAAAGGTATATGCGAGTATCACTAATATTATTAAGGCAAAAGTTTGCGTGTGTGTATAGTCTGGCCAGTTCGTTGATGACACTCCCATGATATGCGGGCGACGGGGGGAAAGACCGCGCGGGTGTGAAATCGTGCGTGCGGGGAAGTGAGGTGCATCAGTCGTGGGGTTTTCATTCATCGCTACACACCCCCCGGCCCGCGCGAACCATCGGGAGTATTGCAAACAAAGTTGCCAAACTGTATAAGTGTGTATAATGAAATGCAGCGTTCTTGTCTATTGTGGTAATTTTTTTTTATTTGACTTTGTCTGCAATAATAATTTAAATTTAAAGATTGAATACTGTATTGAAATATTTAATTTTCTCGCAATCGTAGTGAAAAGCAGAGTGTAACACGTGGGGCTAAACCCATTATAAGCTCGGTTTTTATTCAGCGGCCCTCGCCTTACGGCTCGTGCTAAAAATACCTCGTAGATAATGGATCTTTTAGCCCCTTTTCTTTCCCTTTAACAATCTACTTTATAACGCATGTTACAAACAAGTGACCTGCTGCAGCAGCTTCTGCGGCGTGGCGGTGCGGATGAAGCTGGTGATGTACACGTTCACGAACGTGGCCATGAGGAACTGGCAGTCGAAGCGGTCCATGATGCCGCCGTGCCCGGGGATCACGTCGCCGAAGTCCTGGACAGTTGAAAAACAGGTAATAATTACTTCAATGTAAACCAAAGACAGTAATCTGCAATATTTGTTAATCCTGTTGTAACATTTTTGGATTTACTTTTAAGTTTTTGAGAACGTCGGCCTCGTCTTGTCGACGTTTGACTTTAGCTTTCAATGATAATTTTCGATTTCGCCGTAGTTATCAATAACTGCAAAACCGGTCAACGACTAAGATGTATGTATGTAGGAAATACCGATAAAAGTCTGGCTGCTCAGAGATTGCGTTTCTGACAGGCCGTGAGGCAGGGACAAACATATTCAATTACAAATGCCTCGTTTTTTGGTCTCATAACTACAAAGACAAACAGTTCAACAACCTTGTACGCCAGTTCAAAATTTTTCGACCTTTCAGAAACGCTATCTCTGAGCGACCGGACATTACTAGAGTAGTTTTGTTCTTGGCTACTTACTACCATGCTTTTAAATTCCGCTTTCTGATAGCAAAACTTAGGTTAAATTAAGTATACTCTTGTTTTAACTTGTCTATCGCGGACGCTAGTTTTTCTTTGATTGAATACAATTTGTCATCTTTTACAAACAAGACAAAACTAGTTAATATTCAGCTTAATGAATTGAATAATTATCAAATATGTTTTTTGCAGACCAAAACATGGTTTATTCTTTAAGGCTAAGATTGGCATGCCAATAATTCCAAAGGGTTCTAAAACTTGGACATTATCTAATTTGTTCCATTTTGGTATCTTTTATTAACCAGAAGCTTTCCAAGAATTATGGAAATCGAATTTTTTTACAAGGTCAACCAAAAAAAGATTAAATGTTAAGGTTACACTAGAAAAATATTCTTTGATAACAAAAACAGAAGCAATTAGATATTTTGCTACATTTACAAATGTGCTGCACTTTTGTATAAAAGTTTAGTGAGAATTGGCAATTGTTCAAACATTTCACTCACCTGACATTGTTAGAGAAAACGTTATTATTGTTGTTTTTATGCTTTGTTTTTCTAAATTTAGTGCAAAAAAGATTGCAGCTGCGGTAAAAAACTTCATTATAATAAACAACTTTGTATTCAATGAATATAAATAACGGGATATTTGTATTGTATTTATCTTTTTATGGGTACTAGAAGAATAAAAAGAAAATATTTATTCAATGACAAGTAAGCCCTTGACTGCAATCTAACCTTGCTTGGCTAAAAGCTTGGCAAAATCGTTCGTAACACTCCCGATGGTCCGCGCGGGCCGGGAGGGGGGTAGCGATGCCCCGCGCGCACGACTTCATAGCCGCGCAGTATTTTCCCCTCGTCATGGGAGTGTCATCAACGAACTTGCCAAGCTATAATGTGTAGTGACGACGTAGTGTAAAATAGAAGCCAGCTTACTTACAAGAGAAAGAAGAGATACAAGTTAATACTACCCACACCCTGACAATTTCTACGCGGTGTCATACCGGAACTAAATTTCGTGTCGGTATGGCGGTAACTAGCCGGTGCTGCCACAACAACTAACCTTGATTTTAAAAGACTGATGGATTATCATCCTAACTAACCTTGATCTTAAAAGCTCGCTTGAAGCCCGAAGCGAAGAACCCGCCGAACGGCCCGATGACAGAGCTGAAGATGCTCAGCGCCAGCGAGTGGATCATGAAAGGGTACATGTTGAACTTCTCGCGACCAAACTGCAAGTCAAACGTTTTTATACCTTAAAATTAAAAAAAAAACATACATACAGCTGAACGTAGAACCTCCTCCTTTTTGAAAGTCGGTTAAAAAGTGTGTAAATGTGCATTAGAACACTTAGGATGCGTACCAAGATATATCCTGAGACGAGAGATATACAAACGTCGACCCATAGACAAATTTCGTTCCAGCGCAACGAAAGTGACAGCGATATTTAATAATCAATATTCTCTGCCGCTGTTACAAGAAGGCTTAGAGTCACGCAGCGAGCGATAAAGCGAGTAAAGCTCGGAGTACCTCTGAATGATCGAATCAGAAATCATCAGACCTACATAAAAGCCGATGGACGTTAGTGTTCCAAGGTGTTGGAATAGCACTGGAAGTGTTGGTCGATCCCCTACTGGGAGGACCGAGGACATCAAGCGAATTGCAGAAAGCCACTGGATGCTGGCAGCTCGTGGCCGTGGTGTACGGAGATCCTTCATCATTATCAACCCATATTCGGCTCACTGCTGAGCTCGAGTCTCCTCTCAGATTGAGAGGGGTCAGGCCAATAGTCCACCACGCTGGCCCCAGACTTCACACACGCAGAGAATTAATAAAATTCTCTGGCATGCGGGTTTCCTCACGATGTTTTTCCTTCACCGTTTGAGACACGTGATATTTAATTTCTTAAAAAGCACACAACGAACCCACACCTTCCGGAATCGGAGGCAGAGGTCATATCCACTGGGCTATCACGGCTCTATCGGACACGGAGATCCTTACCAAAGACTTATTCCATCGGATGATTATGATAATGATGATAATGATGATGATGATGATGAGTTATCATACCACTTTCATGATGGGCTGCACGAACTGCGGCGGCGTGTAGTCCTGCAGGCGGAACAGCACGGACGGCTCGCAGTCCATGGTCATGCGGCCCAGGGACTCCGAGTACTCGATGGGGCACACCAGGTACGGGTACTGGGACATCATGTATGAGATCTGGATGGGAAAAATATCGTAATATAACAGTTGAAGGAACCTGATCTTTGAAAACCATGGCCTATAACGGAGCAACACTTAATCTGCTAAGCACATGTTGCAGAATGATCTGCCTTGTGCCCATTCTGATTATGTCATTATGAGTCCTATGGTTCCCTCTCTTCCTTACAAAAGAGGATCTGGAACTTGGATTCATTATGCTTATGGAGTAGGCCGGATTGATATGATAATAATGATTGTAGCGATCAATATCAAAATTTATAACTTTCTAATCCCAAAATGATAGTTAGATTTTCTTTTAAGCAAGAAATCCAATAATATATTGATGCACTTTTTTATCAACAATTTTAGGTCTACAACAGAGCTCCTCCGTGAAACTAATGGCATGCTTAATTTTACCATCCAATTATGTGAGAATAATCAGGCAGACCATTTTCCTTTCTCTCTCCATCAAAAAAGTACATTATATAGATGTTTTTTCTTAATGTACGTATAGAATGCCTGCATAAAATCAAAAAAGCTAATGTCACTATATTGAAAACAAAAACAACATACCACAAGTCCAAACACAACGGTAGAAAAACCACCACCGATGAATCCCTCCCACGTCTTCTTGGGGCTGAGCTTGATGAGTGGAGTCTTGCCGAAGAAGAAACCGAATACGTACGCCATGACGTCATTGCAGATGATCATAGACACCGGCACTATGAACCAGATGAGACCTGAAATATAAATAGTAGATTGAAAGTCCTCTAAACAAAAACAGTCTTGAAGGTCCAGTGACCATAGATAGCGCACTTTATCTGATTAATCTCCAATGCTGTTTGTAGGGTAAATAGCATGAATAATTTAAAAAACTAAAAAACACGCTTGATACCCATATCATGGGGTGCATTTCAAATAGCCTGTCCGCCATCTTAGACGTCCACCATATTGGATTTAAGTCACGTGACTATTTTTTTGTATTCCTGACACTAAACCCTTTCATTTGATATCCGTATCATGGGGGTGGATTTCAAACAGCCAGTCCGCCATATTGAATTTATATGATAATGACGTTTCTTAGCTAGTCATATAGTGTCATCAGAACTCGTGCAATATTTCATCCTAATCGAAGACCGGGAAGTGGGTCAAATTAAAACTTCTTACATACATAGTTAGTTACAAGTGAAGCTAATATATGCGTGTTAAAATATTGTATGGCTGTCGATAATATGTAGTTGGATCTCTAATATGTAGTTGGAATATGTAGAGATGAGAACACTAGCCGACTCCCTGTGATTTTCATCCGACATAGTTCCCGTTCCCATGAGTATTTGAAGATTAAATATAGCCTATGACACTCATAAATAATGTGGCTATCTAGTGGTAAAAGAATTTTCAAAATCGATTATCCAGAGATAAGCGGTTTAATTCCTCATTCCTCATGCAAACAGCAAAGATCTGGAATGCGTTCAAAATTCCGTTTTCCCTAATCACCTACATTAAAAAAAACCTATATACGAGTATTTAAGGCAAGGGGGAACAGGCACATTCCAGGCAAACGCTTTCCACACACCTTCACTTATGAGGCGCGATTGCAAGTATGTGTGTGTGTGTTTGTAAGTGTTTGTTTGTTGCTCCAAGCCGCAAATACTGAACCGATTTTGCTGAAATTTATAATGGAGATAGATATACCCAGGTTTGTAGGCGACGTACTTAATAATATTTATTTCAACAAAACAGAACAACCGACGCTGAGTAAAAACCTAATTTATTATTGGCTCCTTGAATATTAAAACATTCAAATTGCGATTGGTTCACTTGAAACGACATTGTATGTAAATTATTTTACATTTTAAGTAAAAATAGCATAAAATTGATGGTTGTCATTCAACGAGTAATTACAACAAAACTAGTTTTAATAACGCTATTACACTCTGCCCTTGAAAAATTGCTTTGTCAATGTAGGTATCACATAAAACATCATTCCGCTAGAAATAACATTATGATGTGAAAAGAAAATTAATATGGTCGTTGATCAAAGTTCACCAAGTTTTTATAGTTGTATGTATTTTTGCAGCAAAACTATCATTTCAATGTTCATTTGAGATAAGAATATTTTAAACTAGCTGACAGTTTCAGCCGCGTGGTTCCCTTTCCCGTAGGAATACGGGGATAATATAGCCTATAGCCTTACTTGATAAATGGGCTATCTAACACAGAATTAATTTTTCAAATCCGACCAGTAGTTCCTGAGATTAGCGCGTTCAATCAGACAAACAAACAAACTCTTCAGCTTTATAATCTTAGTATAGATACAGGGATATCTACGAAGAACAATGAAGTTAGCAAGCTGAAATATCGACAGCTCTGCGTTTTGTTTCTTCGTTTTTTTCCTGATTGTGTAATTGCTTTAGTGGGAACTCAGCGGCGTCACCGGGAGGTTGGGGAGAGCATAGAAGCTTAGCTTTATGGCACTCGAAGGCTGGACGAAGATGAGCGAGAGTAAAGGATCTAAGGGCGTCTCCTTTAAGACTCGGACCTCGTGTTGCAGCCCAATGTACCTTCATAGCCTCAATAGCTCAACGGTAAAGCGACTGGACTCATCACCGAGGGGTGGTGGTTCGATCCCCGCCCCGCTGGACTATTGTCTTACCCACTCCTAATACATTCCCAACTAGTTGGCAGGAAATGGGAATGTTGGTCATATATGTATAAAATTCATCTTTAATTTGTCCCCAACAAGATCTTTGTTAACAGGAAATAGAAAAACAACAATACAGTATGAAATGTTACTTCGCCGCTGTGGTATACCGGCAATCTTATTGAGCAAGAAGAAGAGTTGTTGTTTTTTTTCATAAAAAAACGTACTTTAAAGCAATTATTTAACCAGATCCTTATATTTATACATCATATTATCATCTCCATGTTACATCACACTATCACACTAATATTATAAAGGCGAAAGTTTGTGTGTAAGTGTGTAAGTATGTTTGTTCCTCTTTCACGCCTCGATTACTGAACCGAATTAGTTGAAATTTGGTATTAAGATATATTATAGCCTGGATTAACACATACTTTTTATGCCGGAAAAATCCATGGTTCCCGAGGGGTTGGTGAAAAACTAAATTCCACGTGGAAGAAGTTGCGGGCGTCCGCTAGTACTTTACGAGGGTAGGATCTGGTACCGAGGGTATACGAGGGTATACCTGGGTCCCCAGGGCCTATGTTGTATGGGCCGGTAGGCATTCTCCTTTGTGTGAAAGTCTGTTTATTGTTTAAAGGTCACAAATTTCCATGCGGACGTAGTAGCGAATGTCTGCTAGTAATTTATAATATAAAACATTGCAAATGCTATATATAATACCGTCTTACAGGAATTTCAACTATAATAGAAATCTGCTTTCGTAGAACCGATGAAAGCTATTGAAATACGGGCACAAAGTAAGTGACGAGCATTCAAGTATCGACATGAATGGGACGCTGTATTCTATAAATATAGAAGTGAGAGCAGCACGGTGAATGGAATATTGATCCGATACAGGTCAAAGTAAACAAAATGTATGTAAGAAATAAAAGCTAAAATCAAAAATATAATGCCTTGATTATTTGATTTAATACTCAGATTCAATACCTACTTTAGAATTTCGGAATGAAAAGTAGCCTATATGTGGTACCCCACACTATAATCAATATCTTTGCCTAATTTTCCACCCTTTATTGAATAACAAATACCCACGTAAAAGTCGGTCAGTTGTCTGACATTTTTAAATTTTCGTAATTTACTCAGAGACACAATAGGGATGATGACAGTTTTTTAAATTGTATATAAATTAAGAGTATACTAATAGTAAAGCAATTTTGTAAAAGTAACAGGGTATCTGCAATCATTACTTTCGGAGCTACAGGGATTTAAAGAGTCAGATTTGCGGCGCTGCCTCGGATCCCTGAAAAACGCCTCATACAAAATGGCTCGAAAAAATGACGTCATAGGCAATGTAATGATCGTTAGATTTGTATGCGAGTGCAAACAAAATTACTAATATCTTTGTTATTTGTGAGTTTATCTCTATAGTTCATATATTAAAAAATGTCACATTTAATGTAAGGAAGCTAAAACTGTATGAATTTTCATCTAATTACGATAAATTTTTTTTAATAGTTTTTGAAATTTTATAATCTCATTTATTTTGCAAATATCCAGACAATCTTTGCTTTTTATGTATAAATTAGTTAACATTGACCCTATTTACCCGAATGTATCATAAAAATCAATATATTCAAACCTAGTCATCATCCCCATTATTCGCCCACTTTAATATACCTACTCGGATCATATTATTGAGGCCGGATAATTGGGATGATGACCAGGTTTGAATATATTGATTTTATGTATCCGCCGCAAATCTGACCCTTTAAATCCCTGTAGCTCCGAAAGTTATGACGTTAACTTGGTTGTGGTTTTTATCTATATTTTTTAAATTTTTATTAATCTAATTGTTTTATTGATATAAAGAATGTTTGTTTTATTGATATAAAGTAAGCAGACAAATCATTTTCTTATCTATCGATACAAACTACGATGACTTTGCTCAATTGATTTGACCCAAAAAACTTGCATGAAACAATACCTCGCCATCAATTTCAATCACTAACTTTACTTACTTAATATTATAAATGTGAAAGTAAATCAGTCTATCTGTCTGTTAGCTTTTCACGCCTGAACCGATTTTGGTAAACCGATTTTGATTAATTTTATATTGAGATATTCCGATTAAGTAAGTATATAGGTAGACAGTATTTTAAGAAACTGCGACTCGAAAATAAAAACATTTTTGTTTTACCAAAATAATGCTATCTCGCAATATATTCAATACCTACTCGTACTTACACCGATTGCTTTGCTCCAACACAGAAAAATATTTAGGTAATGGCTCTATCAACATTCAGTTATTGTAAAGTCACTAGTAAGTTGGAGGGAAACGAACATATTAAGATGTATCTGAGGTCATCATCCACATTTTTAACGTCTAGCGAAGCAGGTCCTGAGGTAATTGGTCCGAGTACGTATGATTATATAGCATTCCTATTAATAATAGCTTAGTTACTCTTATAATGAGGATGGAAAGCATTATTTCCATTTTTCAAATAGGGTAGTTTCGGAGCCTATTTCATGCAAACGAACAAAAAATCAAATTTTTCCTCTTTATAATATTAGTATCTTTACAAATATCAACGAAATCCTATGTCATCAAGAATTACTAAAGCATCCAGAACATTAACACCACCGTATAACTAACATAAGATATGCACATTCGCTATTCGACACGCTCCATTTTCAGACACAATACAGCATAGAAATGTGACGTCAAACTGACAGGGAATCAGATTTATACTAAGGTCTCGTCATATTCTCGGCGCGAATTGTGACATTTGCGAATTGTTCTATTCTAAAGTGTTCTTCAGACAGCATGGGTGCGGTGACAGTCGCCTGTATGACGTTCATAATACGTACTATTATCGTGAATCGCGGCAAACTTTCATGAGTGAAACTAACTGTCATCCGCACCATCCTACGGACTGTAGTGCAAATTCTCCACGCGAACCACGCAGAATTGCGCCGCGAATTGCGATGCTCGCTAATAATTCGACATTCCCACAATTTTGCGTCTGCGCTACTTGCTTGGTTTGGTATAGATGGATTTTGCTGTTACAGCACGCTTGTATTAAAACAAAAAGTAATAAAAAAGTAGAGAAAACATGCATGAAAGAACAGAGGGCCTAGTGGCAGTTTGATACTGATACTATCGCGTTAACGTAAACGCAAATTTCTAAGGAATTGAAACAGCGCCATCCAGTGGCACTACTGCACAACTGTTTCAATTCCATATAAATTCGCGTTTACGTCAACGCGATAGTAACAGTATGAAAATATTGAAAACTCCCATTACGCACTAAGATTGATAGTAACTAGGTTATTATTACGCAAATTCCATTGTTTATATGGTTCATACTCCCATCCGCGTCGTACGCGTAGAACGAAGTGTGAATGCGACACTAAACTGCGAAGAATACCTGATACTATTTTACTCTCATGTTTTGCTAGTTGCACGTACAATTCGCACAAGAATGTAGAGCGGCATTTTAACAATGAATGTCTGCAGAACAGCGCAGGAGGATAAAATCATATGGCGTCTAATAATAAACCATTGTTTACTGAGTACGCTGTGTTTATAATATCTCGCACGTTAAAATTTTAGAGATACGAGTATTTCGTAAGTATTTAAATTTCGTGGTGTCTTCTTATGGTTTTTTTGGCTTGTGGAGGTCAAAATATACCATTTTTATCCCACTGCCGAAAGAGAGTTATTATATATATAGTTATTATATTATATAGCTTATGTAAGATTTCAAAAAATAAATATTATTAGACTAGCTGACGCCGCGCGGTTTCACTCGCGTGGTTCCCGTTCCCGTAGAAATATGGGGATAATGTATAACCTATAGCCTTCCTCGATAAATGGGCTATCTACCACTGAAAGAATATTTCAAATCGGACCAATAGTTCCTGAGATGAGCGCGTTTAATCAAACAAACTCTTCAGCTTTATAATATTAGTATAGATTTGTATCAGTTGTGGGGGGAGTTATATGTTATTTTTCGATATTACTCATTTGTATTCCTTTTTAACTAATTAAATTTGTTCCGCGGTTGCATTCACAGGATGCGTCGGTTCAAATGACGTAAACGCTAAAGTCAAAACGCAACCGAAGCGCTTCAGTGAGCCCGAGGCCTTTCTTTTAAAATTTCGGCCTCCACTTTGTTTTATCGTGTTCTTTATCTTTATCTAATCGTTTAAAACCTCGTTGTCTTCCTGATGTGACACCTACAACTAAATAATCAATTAAATACCGACCCGAGTTATCACACTATTATCAGTGCCATAATTTCATAAGCCGCTATCGGGAGTCACTGACCTGTAATATAATCAGCGTGAGAAAATTATAGCGTAGCCAATCTAAATTGGAAAAGTTTTGTTCTAATCATGTCATCGTCATCATTATGTGCATATTTTACGTCATATTACAAGGTCAAACCTGTTGTAAACCCTGGCAAGTAAATTAATTTCATAAAGTTTGCTTGCACCTCGATTTCTGAGGTTACCCAGGCGTGAATTCAGACTACGGTCACGGGCGTCAAAACTATTCTCATTCACACAATGCCCTAACAGACCTCAATTAGAAAAAACATATGAAACCATCCCACTGTTGTTACCTTAAAAAGGCAAACGGGACATGCCTTTTAACAAAAATTTTGTCATTATATTCATACAAGCTATGAAATATTGAACTTTACTTTTGCAAGAAATTTTCACAAGGAACTCAAGGAGTTGAGAATTTTGTAGTGTCATCGGAGAACACGAATGTGGTTCGGTCCAGGAAACTTTACCTCGTACACTTTCAGCAACTAAATAACCGTTATCGAGTCGAATCACCCTAAACACGCTAACTCGCATTAGAACTGCATGGTGGATCTAAGTTCCAAAATTCCTCCACTATATGGAAGGACAACAGACCCTGTAGTAAGTAGGTTATTAACATAGACTGATAATAATTATGAGTAGATACTTTTATCTATTATTTTTTCTATTTTATCTATATGCCATACGAAGAATTCTCGGCTACAATCTCTCCTTGGAGAACGTATTAAATACGGAAACCTATACAATCATACCATAAATGTTAGTGCAGCGTTCGCAAGGCGAGCAATTCTCCGATTTCCTCGATTCCAGAGATATAAATAGCGTGCGGGCAGGTCTATCTATCTCCGTACAAATGAGCGCGTCCCCTCCCCCGTGTTTCCTACCTATCTACGCCTGACCTAGTTAGTGACAGACGCTTGAATGGCTTCGACCACGGCCCTGACAGTGTCCACGCGGCGATAATGTGTCACAACGCCTTATCTATATACTTGTAGGTGCCTGTAGTGTGATGTAGGTGTCCATTATTGCGCGATTATTCGAGGCTGTAAGGTCGTTTAGGTAAACTCTGATGTCTAGACGTATTATCACACTCATAGGTGGTCGTTGTTGGCTTCTCAGACTATGCTGTTGAGCATAATGTATTTAGTTTTAAGGGACACTAAAAATCGATTGGAGGACAGCAAAACTTTTTAGATTTTTATTATTCTTTCATTTTGCAGGTCGCATGCCGCGGGCTGTGGTTTAAGCGACTCAGGTACCTATACATGTATATATCGTATAGGTTGCAGAAGCGTATATAAATAAGGAAAACTAGGGAAGGCAATACACATTTTTTACAAAAAAAAATCTTCTCCAAAAATGTAATGAGTCCTCAGGGCAAGCTGTGCATTTTGTATATACCAATAGGGATTATAACTACACTTTACTTAATGAACCAAACTTCAAATATGTTATGTAGATGTGTCAATCAAACAAGTAGATGGTTTACCTATCTTGTACTTGACTGACCTTCAAATATATTCTGTATGATGAGGTAGCTCTGCGTGACCACGATGAGGAGCGCCACGTGCGTCCACGCGAACAGGCTGAACTGCCGCATGTAGTAGCGCTTCACGAGCGACAGCACGAACCACACGAACCCGACGCAGTACAGACAGAACGAGATGAACCGATGGTACGTCACCAGGAAACGGAGGTAGTCCTGGAAAGGAATATTGATTCAGTTCTGGACATCAATGTGGTATTTGTAGGATAAAAAAAATAAAAAACAATAAGTACTTAAATAACAATGAACAATGGAACCACAACAATACCTAACAGTTATGTTACTTTTATTTTTTTTATTCTTCACAAGTTAGCCCTTGACTACAATCTCAGCTGATGATAAGTGAAGATGCAATCTAAGATAGAAACGGGCTAACTAAACTAAGGAGTAGGATGAAAATCCACACCCCTTTCGGTTTCTACACATCGTACCGGAACGCTAAATCGCTTGGCGGTACGCTTTGCCCGTAGGGTGGTAACTAGCCACGGCCAAAGCCTCCCACCAGCCATAAATTTTATTACTTAAGTAATCTAAAATTATTATTCGTATAGGACCAATTACTTACTTATTTCACTTTTAACAGACTTTATTTAGTGATGTCCTTAACATTTTACCGATTCGATTAATAATGTATAGGTAATTATGTTATACGTATTACTTATGTTTTTTTATTAATACAAATATTTTAAATGATAAAATATGTCAGTTACCTTTCCATAGAATCATCCATCAAATATTATGAATATCAAAAATAGTTCTATACCTCATGCATATTTCCATTTTTATACTTTTATTTAATACCTCAATTGTTTCAATCAAAAAGAAACTTTATTCTATTCCGTTTTGGTTAGATTTCATTTATAATTGCTAAGTTTATGTTGAAATTTTACTACCTACAATTTACAACACATTAAACTAGCTATTAAGTAAACAAATATGCAAATACAAACTAACTAATTGTACTGATATGTAAAAATTTTAATGTTTCTTACTCATTCAGGCAAAATTCGCTAAATGGATTTGGATGAAATTTGGCATTCAGATAGTTTATAACCTATTAGGACCCAGTCAAGCTTCGCTTTGACTTATGTGCGCTTAGTCCCCTATTGGCTAGTACAGTTACGCAAACAACCAATAAGCTATCGGCGACAAACAGAAACTTTATCCGCTTAAGTATAAGATGCATTATTTACGCATACTTTTTATTTACGTCTTAATATATTATAAATGCGAAAGGTCATTCATCAAGAAAACTCGAAAACCGTAGAGGTCCTTTAAGAACGGATTTTGCGATAGGGTCGGATTAAGGAGGCCTAAGGGCGGACGAAGTCGCGGGCGTTCGCTAGTTCTTCATACGCATTTCGATCTGTCGCTAATCTCCGAAACAGCTAAACGGATTTTCATAAAATTTTCACCAATAGGCAGACCAAAAGCTGATACTATGTCTTTGTAATCATAAGCAGGCATTTTCTTTAATAAAAACAAAACCGAATTCCCATGTCACCGCATCTAGTAACCATACATTAATTTACTAAATGGCATTACTATTAGCTTGATATGACCTAAATAAGTATCACATCAAATTCCATCATTCATTTCCCATGGGATACAAGACTCGTGACCTACATCCATTATGGAATATCCTTATTTTCCTGCCGTCCTAACTGGTGGTAGAGTCACTACTCTACTACCAGTTAAACCAGTTAAACCAGGAAAGGCCGAAAGGTTTACATTACCAACAAAGCTGGTGTTGCAAAAGTTCTTTGTAAAAAGTACAATTTACTTAAAATAAATGATTTTACAAAAGCAACCTTAGACAATGGTGGCTTTGGGAGGAGGAGGTTGGTTTTTGGTTTCAAGGGTAGTTTATTGATATATTAGATGGATGGATGGATAACATGAGAAATCATGTCCCCAGGGATATCTAGGATCGAATGCATGACTTATTAGTGTTGTTGTGTAGACTTCAATTAAATAATTTCATTGAAATATAAATGAATGATTGTTATATTTAAATTAATTGATACATTAATTAAGTAATAATAACTAAGTTAATTATTAAATCAACATCAATCTGAAGTCTACATGTTTTGTCAAATTTGGTAGTAGTGGATCGAGGTTAAACCAATTAGAGGGATTTGCGCTACATCCGATAACCTTAACGTAGGTAAGACTTACACGTATCGTGTTTGCATAACCTTACGTTTTCGTAAACATCGTGCATTCCGTTCAAATTCGATGTTTTGTAAATTATTTACTTAAATTTTATGATTGTGCATTGTAACATTTTAATGATACAACGCACAATCTACACTAATATTATAAAGCTGAAGAGTTTGTTGTTTGCTTGAACGCGCTAATATTAGGAACTACTGGAATTGAAAAATTATTTCGGTGTTAGATAGCCTATTTATCGAGGAGGCAATAGGCTATAATTTAGTATCCCCGTATTACTACGGGTACGGAAAAAACGGGGGTTTTTTTTCATTCTTTACAAGTTAGCCCTTGACTACAATCTCACCTGATTGTAAGTGATGATGCAATCTAAGATTTAAGCGGGCTAACTTGTTAGGAGGAGGATGGGGATCCACACCCCTTTCGGTTTCTACATGACATCGTACCGGAACGCTAAATCGCTTGGCAGTACGTCTTTGTCGGTAACTAGCCACGGCCAAAGCCTCCCACCCGCCAAAACCCGAACCGGTGATCCGGGGCGGCATCAGCTAGTGATCATATAAAATATTTAGGACTAGCGGACGCCCATGAGTTTGTACGCGTGAAATTTAGTTATTCACAAATTCAGAATAAACCTTCCGAGCTGTGATTTTCTTATAACTAATAAGATATCATATCAATCATCAATCAAATTTTCAAAGATGATGGATAGGACATTGCATTCAGGGTTGCCAAGCATTTATATCACATTTAATACTATTATATAATTTAATACACCATCACCTAAAAACAATATGGCCGCTTTTAATATACCTATTTTATTGTTTTGTTTGCTATTATAGTAAAGGGATAAATGAAAAAATACAAGAATATTAACAAGACTGAAAAATCAAAAATTTCAAGTAAATCTGAATTTATTTTGTTACTTAAAAAATAAAATGTTGGCAACCTTGAATCTAAAACCAAGTTTTATAGATATAGATTTTTATTGATTATGACAGGTATTCCAAAAATATTATAAATAATAGAATGAATTTTATCTGACAAATTATTTTTAGTGACAAACAGCTCACTCTCAACTCAGTTATCTATTTTTCCTACCACTTACAACATGGGAATCAATCCAACAAGTCAAAACTGAATAGGCACCTTATAGACAAGCACAGCCGTGAGCCGTGCCGTCATAGCCCAGTGGGTATGACCTCTGCCTCCAATTCCGGAGGGTGTGGGTTCGAATCTAGTCCGGGGCATGCACCTCCAACTTTTCAGTTGTGTGCATTTTAAGAAATTAAATATTACGTATCTCCATTGGTGAAGGAAAACATTGTGAGGAAACCTGCATTCTAGAGAATTATCTTTATTCTTTGCGTGTGTGAAGTCTGCCAATCCGCATTGGGCCAGCTTGGTGGACTATTGGCCTTACCCCTCTCATTCTGAGAGGAGACTCGAGCTCAGCAGTGAGACGAATATGGGATGATGAAGATGAGACAACCACATTCCACCTAAGTAGCACCATCACTTATACCATCAGGCATGATTGCAAACAAGCATTGGTTACAACAGAGTTGTTTGCACAATTATTTTCATTATGAATGGAATGAGTCAAAGCGAAGCTTGGCCAGGTCCGCTAGTAATTTTATTAAAAATTTCATAAACTTGTTATTTATACTCACTGTTCTGTTTATCACTACTCCAAAGTAATCAATCAGGTTCTCTCCGTAGAAGAAGTAGTTGGAAGTCAGCAGGAAGTACCACGAGAGAGATCGGAACCACGGCAGGCCATGCACTCGGTACACTGCATAGCCAATGTTGATGATCTCTTCAAAGCATTTCACTTGTACGCAGAGTACCTGTTGAATACAATGTATTGTACAATGTACACTCTAGGTTAATTCATAAAACATTACTTTTAAAGTAAAAAAAAAATGTAAATATTACATATTACATTACTTTATTTTTAAATTCTTTCATTTATTTTAGAATTTAAACTATCGTGAGTGTTATTCATATTAATTGATTATGAAACACGACTATAACTAATGTAATATTAGGTCAGAGTATGCCAGACTCTTTTTTTTTAAATGTTGATAAAATACAAAAGCAGATGTGACAGTTTTACTACATAGTTCCTGTTTTTGTAGAAATATGGGGATAAAATATAGCCTATAGCACCCGGGGATAGTCTATACTTTCCAAATAGTATTCAGTAAGAATTTTTCAAATTAGTTCAGTAGATTTTGAGCCTATACAATGCAAACAAACAAATCTTTACTATTTGTAATACAAATAGCATAACAGTAAAACCTTCCCTCTGTGGGACTATTGTGGAATACAATACTTACTTTATAATAATTAAATTACTGTGAATAGAACAGAAGTTTAGTGATAATGCTTTCTTGGATGATATTGTAAGATCATTTCAAAATGGTTTATTTAGTTTAAAATTTAAATGGAACCACTTTATGAAATAATATGACCATCGCCATAATTAATATCATTAAATTATCTATAGATTAAATGTGCCTAATAATATAAATGCAAATCAGAAATGAGGAGAGCCGCAGAAGAACCAAAGTCACCGACATAGCTCAACGAGTTGCGAAGCTGAAGTGGCAATGGGCAGGGCACATAGTTCGAAGAGCCGATGGACGTTGGGGTCCCAAAGTGCTGGAATGGCGACCCCGCACTAGTAAGTGCAGTGTTGGCCGACCCCCCACCAGGTGGACTGACGACATCAAGGGAGTCGCAGGGATTCGCTGGATGCAGGCGGCTCAGTATCGTGAAGTTTGGCAGTCCCTACAAAAGGCCTATGTCCTGCAGTGGACCTCTATCGGCTGATATGATGATGATGATGATGATGATGAATAATATAAACTTTGGTGTTACAGATATTATTGTTTTTAATTTAATATGAAATCTAAACAATACTTTACAGTAATCATTAGAGCCAAGGGTCCGCCGTAGATCAGTAAGCAGAATCCTCCAATCATCAGCCAGGTAAATATGCCTCGTATTACCCAATTTCTCCATCTAAAAATCAATAAACATTTGTAATACTCTCTGTGACTCCTGTAACTTTTTAAATGGATATTGTACAAAAATATTTGCTTATTCACATAAACTGTTTTGAAATTTTAAGAATTAAATAGGTTTCAGAAAATAATGAACTGAGAAATTTGCGATAACCTGGTATTAAGAACAAAATCAATCAATATACTTGCTCTATTACCTCTCTACTATAGACATTCATGCTGAGCTTACACCTGTTTATTATTTTTTATAACATTTTGACAGGCTTAGGTTTATCAGATACTAACGACAGTACCAGTGGGACCAGAAGCATGAAATATCTTAGTGTGAAGGACAAAGGTTAACAGCGTACGTCGTTTGATGCTAGGATGTGAACATAATTTATCCAGAAAACAAAACTGGAACAGGTTTATGAAAAGATACTCTCAGAATATTTATAATTCACTTAAATTTACAATATAACTAATGACTTCAAGTTGCTAAACTTTTAAAAACAAACATATCACTTACCGCGAAGATAATCCCGAAAGAGCGGAATCCAGTAACTCGGGCGTTTTATCGGTACCTTGAGGTAGCGACTTCGCAAGCTCATCCACATATTTCTCTTCTAAAACCTTTTCCTCCTCGGAATCCACCTAACAAACCACCAAACTATTAACAACGCATAAATTAAAAAAAAAACAGGTTTTTTATCACAAATAATTGAATTTTTTTACATGATCAGATTCGCCTGCGTTTTCAGCTTTTTCATTCCCGTCCCCGTCACCACGCCGATGCCGTAGTTCACTCATATTCACAGACGCTGAAATCTATACTTTTTATCAGGTAAACACAGCAGTAATTAATTTTTTAATTAAAAAGTGTACAAAACTGAAGTCGATGTTTTCCTTTTGAAGCAAGCTCTTCAAAGCTGTCAAACGAAAAATCAATACTTGTTTTTTTAGTAGTTGCCAGGAACTAAAAAAACATAATATTCAGATACGGCATCTAGCATTTTACTTATACCGGTTTTTGGAGTAATTTAAACATTAATAAAAAAAACAGAATGAAAAACTTGTTTTATATCATTAAGTTTTTATTTTAATAAAATATTTATTATATTAATTTTTATATATATATCCTGTGTCCCGTAAATATTACGAAATACTCTACAGCAGGTACGGGCAACCTTTGATATGTTCTGAGCCAAAAGTTATCATGCAAATATATTCGCGGGCCGCGATTAAAAGTAGTGCATTTTAATATTTTTGACGTTACAACGTCAAAAATATTACAATTGTATTCGGTAGTACAATTCGATGGAGCCGGCTGCACACTCAAAAAAAAATAACGTAATGTTTCGGTCCCTCGCTGGGGAGCCAACAAGGGCTGCCAACTTTTTTTACAAGTGAAGTATATTCTGGTCTATAAAGATTATTAAACAGTATTTTAGAAAAACTAACAGTTTCTTTTGAAAAATGCAACCATTCCATCATTATTTTCTTATGACGTTGTCACGTTCAGCTATCGCCAGTAAACCGACTTTACAAACAACCGATTTTTTAACATTGTCTTCTTCTAGGTATTATTTGTAAAAATCGCACAATTCCACGTCTTTAACCAAGTCTCGCGGGCCAGATCAAATATTACAGTGGGCTGGTTATTGCCCACATATGATTTACACGGTGACAGTGGACATCAAGGCTCATTAAAATAACGCAATATATGCTAGCCGAAATTTTACGGTTTCTAAGTTAATACCTTCCTCCATTAACTTCAGTTCAATTTAGTCGTACTACATGCTGAAAACCTTTTTAAACGTTGATTGTATAATTGTTAATTATGTAAAATGCAAATAAAGAGACATGTAGGTAGTTTTACAATTTGATTTATATTTTTCTAAAAATAATATTATTTTTAGAAAATCATAAATCAAAACGTCACCCAAGTGCGTGTCAAGCTACGCGCTATATAAGTATTCGCAATTGTACGTTTACAATGCCGACTTAGAATGATGGCTTTTTAATTGATCAACTACAACTCTTTAAATTTTAAACAGTGATAGTTTTCCTGTTAATTTCATTATACTTCTGTGCATTTTTCACGTATCCGTAAACAACCGTTTACTAGTAGAGGGGCGGAACACCCGATTCTAAAAAAAATTAGCAATTTTATTATATAAGTAAATCTTATTATTTCAAAAACAGATCTCTTAATCGAAAAAATATAGTATTGTTACGGAGAACCCTATTACTACTGATATAGGGTTCATAATCGCTCGCCTTTTCGAGTTGGTACAACTTGAGTTGTTTTGATCGCTTAACTATTGTTATTGTTTGGATTTGGCGAACTCCGTGGAATAAACAACACGCGTGTAGGGGTTCTAAATACTTGGATTGAGAAGTGGAATAAAGTCTTATACGGGTCACCAGGTGTATAATTCCAAATCCTTGAAGCCTAGTTCGTAACAGTATTTACACAATTACATTATTATTTAAAGACCTGCTCAGTGTCATTTCACACTGTGGTTTATTATAGAATTGAGAAACCTCTTCCTTTTTTTTTGAAGTCGGTTAAAAATACTTAACAAGTATAAAATCAACGTTTAAATAACTTTTCAGCACAAAGTATGACAGATGACTGCATTGAAGGTAGTGATTTTTGTATTTTGTACAAAAAACAATATTACTTAAAAACCTTAAAGTTTGGCTAACATATATTGCATTATTTTAGTAGGCCTTGATGTCAGCCTTGTACCTTGTAGAGTACCAATGTCGTAATATTCACAGGACATCCTGTACTTATATCGTTTTCTTTTTAATCTTAAATAAACTGCGGCAGCGATTATTGCCATAATAATGAATAGGTAATTAAAAAGACTGCCTTCTAGATTCGACAAATGAATTGACAGCTTAGATTGACATTACACAAGAAAAAAAAATGTTAAGATAAACAAATATGGCGGGTGATCCAGATGATTTGGAACAAAATATTGAAAATGTAAGCTTTTATTTCATAAAATTCTCGTTTTACTGATGTAGTTTTTTTATTATAATTAAATCTTATGTTTGTTCCAGTTAAAAACATCTGTCAGAAAGTCATTTGCTCGTATTTACGCGAGTTTGAAGGCGAGGGAGCTGAAAACATTACGACAACTCGATGCTATTCACAAACAATGCCAAGACAACAAAGAATTGGAAAAAAATTGTGTTCAGAACATTAATATAAGTTATAGTGACGAATCCACATTGTTAGATATCGTAAGTAATTTTGGTGTAATTGATTTCGAGAGACTTAGTTTTGATAACAGTACTTTTATATTAGAGGACTATATTAGTCCTAATGACGATCATATGTATTCGTATAAAACTATAGAAGAAATTACTGAGAATGAGGATATCGAAGCTATTGAAGAGGCTGCACTAGAGCAAATAACCAAAACTGAAGATTGTGTGTGTATTGTCAATGTGAAGACTGAGGCGATCTCCAAGAAGTTTCGGGATATCAATGCAGATTTAAATGCACAGAAAGTTAACGTTAATAATGAAGTTCACGAATGCAAGGATATTGAGACTGTAGATAATAATTTAGAAACTTTTACTGAAGATGGAAACCTTCATGATTCTGATCCGGAAGTGATAAAAATCAATCCTACAGATGACTGGTTAAATTCAATAAAAAACCAAACTGAAACTGAGCCAACACAAGTGACTGATGTTATGGAACACAGTACTATCGCTTGCTCTTAACACAGAAAGCAAGCATTAGAGCCAATAGATTTAAAAATGCATTTAATAAAGATTTTATATTTTATGTAACATTTGTTAAACTTTTTTAATTTTATATAAAAATGAGGGTAGGTAATAAAAGACATAATAATTAAAGCATCAACTTATATTGTTAATACATTTACAAATGGTGTTACTGAACACTTAATTGCTAATATGCATTGACTTCCGATTATATTCTCTAATGAATAAATATTACCCTTTATTTTGACTGCACTTTGAGTACAGTTTATGAATAAAAATAAATGGTCACCAATCATTCAATACCGACTATCTGTTTAGCTGAGTCCAAGTCAAGCACAAAGGGACTGGCAAAACAAACATTCTAGTGGCACTAGTTCTGCCTGCCCTTCAGTTTTGCTATTCTCTAACCATGTTGCTTTTAGAGAATTAATGTACGAGTAATTCTTGTGTGATTCAGTTGCTCTCCATAGTATACATAACATTTATTTTTATATATTACTCATTACTGTGTAAAATGTACTAATGTTAAACATACATGCTTGACTTTATCCTCTGTAAAACCACAAAATTAGGGAATATTCCAACTGATCAATCAGCTATTATTATTTTATTATACTATTAGGCTACTAGCTTACATTTGTTTTTCTCCAAATAAGATTGTATAAGAATAAATTTGTTTTAAAGTTGCTGTCTTTTCCAAAACTGCACTGTGGGCTAGTCTCTGTACTTTGGTAGGTCTAAAGATGTGCAAGTCCCTTAGGCTGATGTGGACAAAGCTAACAGTGTAAACATACTTATAACACACCACTCAACCCTACATAAATATGCTTATTTGCAGATGGAGAACAAATTTATATCATTTAAACCTGACTGGATATAACACAAAGTCTTGGTCACAGTGGATTGAGATTTAAAAACGTTTTATTGATTTTTATATTAACAAATATTACCAACATTTTAATATGACTCATAGTCCCTTTAAGCAAAACACATTATCAACGGGTATGACAATACTAGGGTTGGTATAGAACCTATCTTGGTTTGAGTCCAGCCCCACCCATGACATTATGGATATTTAGTAGGTACCCATAAATTGGGCAGTTTTAAAAATTAATTAATAAAATTTGTTGTTGATTGTACACCATGAATGAAGTTTCGTTTCTATTATACATCATGAAATAATAAACAACATTGTATGTTGAATGGATTGACAGACTTAAAAGTGAGAAACATTTAATAAAAACCAAAAATTTAAAATTCTGTTGTTTGAATAATTTGATAGCATTTTACTTTATTCAATGATCTTTGGAAAATCACAATACGCTATTAATAATAAAATCAAACAATAGAAATTACAATTTTTAGATTGAAAATGTACCTAACATCTTTAAGTTGGCCAAGCCTGGGTCATTTGACATATATTTTAGTGTGATTTTACTGGGAAAAATAGTATGATTTAATAAAATCAGTTGGGTGGCATTATTATGTGTTACAAACATGTTTCCACTTATATTCACGTTACGTAACATTATTATGGTTTATGGCACTTAATACATGACATATATTTTACAATTAACATCTCAGTAAATTCCCATCTTTGGATGGAATATGTTTTTCATAAGATGTATTCTAGTTTGTACTCCACTATTTCACTGGAAACATTGTGATGGCACAAACAGAAGTGCAAATGTGAAGAAGGTAAAGTTGTGATAGATATGCACAGACTAAAGGGAAAAGATAGAGAGAATTATGCACTCTATGTATCATTTTATTGGATTAGATACTGTCAAAATGATAGTTAAATCCCAGTTAAAAAAAAACTAAATAGATAATGTGAACAGTTAAGCTAAAAAGCTTTCTTAAATAATATCAACAACAAAATTTTCTTGTTTTGTGTAAGTAATTTCTTTAAAAATTTATAGTGTATAGATCCCAGCAAGTAAGTTGAACCAAAATGAAATTTGCCTGTACAGTTAAAATTATAAACAAAACTGATGCCTGAAACTGAACTGGCGCGTTTTTGTGCAATTGTAATGAAGTCACAATTTTGATATGGTTACTCTTGACAGATCATACCATACGTCGCTAACACCCAAAAAGATGTTATTGCGCATAGTTCAACTTACAGGCCGCGTAACTTGACATATTTTGACATCATCCTTAAATTTTTGCGAATTTTTAACACTGCTGTGCGAAATGATGCTCTTGCAACAAATTATCACCATACTAAATTTCATTTTAATTTACAGTATTTTGAAACTCTTGTTATTTTCTCATGATCAAGAAATATAATATTTACAGTTAATTCGGCTAACCATCTTGGGACCCTGGATATGTGTACCAGGTTGGGCTATGGACCATTAAAAATTAGCTGGTGATGCAGACGGTTTAAAGACAAATTCTCCTCAACAAAACTGCCTTTGGTAGTGCTCTATATTTTTTCCCTTTAGTCTGTATAGATATGTGCTAAAGGCTAGTAAAGTTTAGATACACAATACTATTAGTGAGTGTGGTTACATTTCTAATTAGTAATATAGGCACTAAATTACATTTGGATGGGTATTTCTAGGCCACCTTTGATTCACATGAAACAATTTTTATTGTCACATAACTTTTGTAATGAGTTACAAACTATGATCAAAATGAATATTACAATAATTCCAATGAATATTGAATGATATAAGTATATTAATAGTAGTTATCAGCATTTCTTGACCTTGGGTTAGTTCAGATCCCATCTCAAGGCATTGCAAACCTGGTTTAAAGCTCTAATACATCTGTATTTTCGCCTAAATAGGTATATTATTCTGCCAATTTTCGGAAAGAGTAATTAAGTAAAACAAAATCTGTTTATTAAGATATTTTGTACTTCTATGATTCAAGGAATGCAATTTAAATTAAATCGTCATGCCTTTCTTAAGAAAAACTAATCATTTTCTAAAGTCACATCTATAGTAATATAATAAAGCTGAAGAGTTTGTTTGTTTGTTTGGTTAGACGCGCTAATCTCAGGAACAGGTCAGATTTGAAAAATTCTTTAAGTGTAGATAGCCCATTTATCGAGGAAGGCTATATGCTAGTATATTCTTACGGGAATGAAAACCACGCGGGAGAAACTTAGTTATATCGGGTTAGACATAATTATGAGCTTTGTGTTTTATCTAAACTTAGTGTCTCTTTAGAAGACGCTTTAATGATGGGATTCTGTAACAACAATTAGGAGAAGAAACGCTGATGCAGTTGATAGATTAATAAAGACTAAAGCCGTTAATGGGATACATGAAAAGATATGGGATAAGTAATTTCATAAGTTGATAGTACAAAAACCTCGAGTACAAAGTTTGAACTAAATATATTAGTGCATATCTAAGGTATGTTATGAAGTTATTAAAAATAAGTTTTAACTAGCTTACATTGTGTAAATGATTAATCCTACTATTGTACATTTAAACAAAATAAACAATGTCCTTGATACTATACAAGACCGAAGTCTGTGCACACGGCAGCTACGTCACGATTGTTCTGCTTTTCCGAACCGTTTGCTGCCATGTTCAGCTCGACCAACGTGTCGACACTATTTATACTGACCCCTTTCAAAATCTTTTGTGCAGCTAAACTAGTGAAGTTAAAGCTCAAGTCGCTTAGACTTGGAAAATTATAAAAATCCTGATGCTCTTTCTTGCCGTCTTGGCTGAGGCTGTACCGCTTTTGTTTGTTATCCAAACAGTGAATTTTGTCAGTCGAGGTATTAATATCTTTGATCAGTTCTTGATTCTTCAATGCTAGATTTGGTTCCGAGCCGAGCACTGTCGGTTTCTGATCGATACCTTTTGTCAATAAGTTGGCTATCGACTCTGAACTCATTCTATTATGTACATTTGGAAGCCCGTTCAACATTTGTAAAGCCGCTGCTTTCTTCAATAAATCTACACTCTTAAGTTCGCTATTCGAATTAATATTCCCATGTAATCCACTATTTGCCGATGTTAAAGCATTTTTTTGGTATCTCAAATTCCCTAAGGAACCGATCACATTGTCGTAACTTTTGGTCGGCGTGGACGGATTGCTATTAGTGCATGTCTCGATATTGTGTATATTGTTGTGAATGGCTGGTGATGCCGGATTAGATGATACTTCATTAGTGTTATTTAGTTGATTTTTATAGATAAAACTGTTGTTATTCGCTACACCGCCGATTTGTAGAGAAAGCTTTCGGTTGTTATTCATGCCAGTATCATTCATCGAGTTCTTATTGAACTTATTTTCTTGTACTTTCACAGGTTCAGCTTCTTGATATATTTGTTTCTTTTTTTCAACACAAACATCGAAAGATGTTTCTGTTGGGTTTTTTGTTGTTTGATTAGTTCCTCCATTTTGAGAAACTGAAACAACTTGTCGATCGTCATTGATGATATAGATGTTGCTCCCATTACTGGCCTCCGTAACTTTGCCATTTTCAAACGTGATTACAGATCTAACGGGAGAGTTTTGTACATACACTTTGGTGTTTGTTCCACCATTTTGGGACATTGTGTTGGTGGTTACTTTTAATGTAATTGAATTATTTGAATTAGAACTAGCGAGCATTGTTGTCGCGGGATTATCTAATTTGGATCCAAGGGTTCTATTGTGTAAAGGGGTAGCAGTTTTTTTGGGTGTGTTTGGACAGTTTTTTGGCGAAGTTCTTGGTGATGTGCTTTGACCGTTTTTTATCGGTTCGCCTCCCATAATCGGCGGTTTCGTTCTATACTTGTGTAGACTTTTGGGTGAACTTTGTAGACTTTGAACTTTAACAAGTGACTGTGCTCTGCTTAAACCTGACCCTCCGTTACTATGACTAGGTGAAGGTTTCAAAGTGCGGTCCGATATGTGAGACTCTAGACTGGAGTGCCCACTGCTGCTGGTATGGTAACTCCTTTTCATATTGAGGTCTGAGGTACCGTTTTTACAGTCTTTCCTCGGTGTTCGATGGGTATTAGTGCTCTCCAAGCTCGAAGGGCCGCTCGTGGACATGACGTTATCTGAATAGTCCACACGGCGCAAACTTCCGTTTGGGCTGTCTCGTAATTTTGGGTCGCTGTTTCGTTGTGGTGACCCAAAATGGTCTAAGATGGTCTTGTTTGTGGAACTCCTACTTAACGTTGATCTTGGAAGACTGCCTGAACTCGGGCTCGATTGCCTGACGGGCGAATGGTCGTACTGCATAGAAGTCGCGAGCCCCGACTCCGTGGATAGATGCCTTTTGTGCCTCCTCGGTAGCGTCGACGACCGATTGCTGATCTCTGAACCATCGTAGTACGATGACACAATTGATGTTTGACTCTGCAGCGACTCCTGAAATGGGATAAAAGAGGAGTTAGAAAATGTATGTAGAAGTTTCAAAAACGTTTAAGCATCAATTTTGAAATAAATTTCCATTGAATTTGATTAAACCTAAAATTTTGATAGTAGTCATACAATCACTTTCAGCGGTGCCGGTCACGATTATTAACATCCGAAAAATCGTTAAACCCACCTCAGAGCAGAGGATGTATCTAAGTTTCAGATCCCACTCACAACGAAGCAGAGGTCTGTAGAGAGTAGTGGGCTATGAAAGTAGGTTGATGATGATGATAATCACCTTGGAATCGGTTTGTGTGGCGACACAGTGTAGATGCACCGCCTTGGAGTTGAACCACTCGGTCGGCGGGAACTGCGCAGAGAAGGTGCTCATCGCGCGGGTCTGCTTGCTGCGGCCGCTTCGTCTGAATAAGCGGGAGAGCAACGACACTTTTTCTGCAACGTAAAAAACAGCACATTTAAATACTGGTTATCTCATGAAGGTATAAAACATTTAAAGGCTAAAGAAGTAAGGAAGACATTATATCTACTCCTGAAACATCGGTAAAGTCTTTATGTTATTAAACCTAAAGACCTTATCGCATCGATGCAAGGCATCCTCATTCCCATCCCCGCTATTTACCAGCAAATTCTAATTGCCTGCAATCATGTCATATCTAATATATTTTTACCTGATAAATAACTGTTTTAGGTAAAATATATGCAAAGCCTTCTTGGGATCTCCTTGACTGCGTAGATTGGTTTGCGCTTAACTAACAATCATCGTCTGAAGAAAAATAATGATAAAGTCTAGGATGGAGCGCGCTTATCTTAAAATTGCCTAGGCTTTGTAAAGTTACTCAGCAGCATTCTGCTAATAATTTAATGATATAACAGCGCTACGGGACTGTAGGACCTACCTGCAATCCTGTAGCTGCTGGACGAGCCGAAGATCTGCAGCGAGTGGCGGCGGTCGAGGGAGCGGTAGATAATTATGTAGACACTTACTAGGCGACGCAGATTCAACGCTCGGCGGGTAGTCGGTGGAGGACGAGCTGTCGGTCGTGTTGGCGTGCTTGTGGTGCAGGCTGCGCGTGGAGGCGCAGCGCTGCAGGTACTTGCTGGACGAGCCGAAGATCCGCAGCGAGTGGCGGCGGTCGAGGGAGCGGGGCGCGGGGAACGAGGCGCTTCGTCGCTTGTTTGGCCTACCGTATAGGACTTTGTCGTTCGGGTTACCTGAAACAAAAAAAAACTTGCTTAACTTTGAACATATCTATCAACTCATCTTTGCCGGGCTCGGTAACTGTGACTGGAATCTCTGTGAAATCACATAAGGGGTTTGATCATGCGCCCTCATGTGACTTCAATACTCGTACACAGAATATCCTGGCGCAGAGAAGACATGTCAATGTTACTTATATGTGATAATGGAGGTTGAGTTGGCTTTAAGATGATCAAGGACGACTGTATAGATCTTGCCTCCATTTGTTTTCGAAATTAAAGGTACTGTGCTGAACTAACAATCTGCATTCTGATCGATTTTCCGCTAACGCCTCCCAATAAGTTAATAGAGTCTATTTTACCCTAATGCCTCATAACAAATTCAGGAAAGTTACATTGTGAACGGCTAAACTTGGAACAAATATGGATTTCGAGTAGCACATAAGACTTTTATGTTACACAGACTCGCACTATAAACTTATATATAACATTTAGGCTGAATAAAACAACTTTGCGTGCGTGTAAGCAAAAGCAGCTGATGCATCAGAGCTGGCGCACGCAGTGACGCACAAAGAGATCACCGCAGATGTGCGCATAAATCAGCCGTGAACTTGACAGCCGATCCGATGTACGATCCCCGAATGGTTTTATATTGTCCTTTTGTCTTACAGATTTAGTAAGTGCCTACTAAGTGTGATTGTTTTCTTGATGCAATTGATTGCAAATCTTTATATTTGGAAATTACTTGGTGAGCAGAGCATCGCAGAGAATCTACACTATAAAAGTCTTAAACAGTTCTCCTAAAAATTGTTCTTCTTGATTTAGGGATAGGGATAGGGTAATGGGATTGAATTGGGAGTTTTCATAGTTGATGTCCTCGACGTACACATTTCGTCAAGCATCGCTATTGAGCATGCTGCACAAGGATGCTTTAGCTAGGTACCTACTTGTTTTACGGAAGTATCTATTAATTATGAGTACGAGGAGGAAATGATCCAGACAATAAGAGACATAGAGAGTTATCTTAAATTGGGGTTGGCTAAGTTGCTACGTCTGTAGATGTTAGAAACAGCCGTCAGTTGGGCGGAATCCTTCTCCATTAAAATACCGACAAGCGTTCCGTTACACATTACAGAAATAGACAGGAATGTGACACGAGCCATTTGAGTTCAACTCCAGCTAGATCGGGAATGAAATAAAACTTGAATGTGCGAAGTGCTGGACGATTTTATCACCTACGTTACGTTATGGTTTTATTTTGTTTCTATAGCAATGGCTAGTAGATCACACATCTGCCTTGTGATATCGAAAATAGGTCTAACTAAATGGTTATTAGTCAATGTATCGCAAAATACATCTACCTAATTGATTTTGAAATCTTTTTCTCTCATTTAATCTCATCAGCTAAGTATATTCTAGGCAAACGCGCTCGTAGGGACTATTACCTTATCTACTACACCTTATATAGGTACTTATCATAATATTAGACAAGTCTTTAATAAATCTTTGCAGGCACATTCATAGGTAACATAGGTATTCTAATACTCGTAAAGTCTGTAATTCTTAATAACTAAGCGTACGAGTGTCTCTACCTCCAGATAGAGTCTGTTTTGTTGAATTTTGTTGCCCACAAAAATATCTACGTACATAGGTAAATTGGTTTAGGAGTAGGTGACCTAAAATATGAATTTCAAGGAATGAAGTAAAAAAGCCTTCAAGAAGAAAACAAATGGCCCTTTATGTGTGAACACAGAAGTTTGCTAGAAGCTCTGACAGCAAGTTTGCTAATGTTGTCTTATCACTGTTTGTTTCACTACCAATGGGCTGTTATAAACGCTACGTTCTACGAGTTGCATGCCATTTTAGTACCAAGTGTCCTCTACAGACCCATTTGTTCTATGTACCACAGTTTCCAAGTTATACAGTTCTGCAAACGTAACATGCTTTAAGACTTAGGTACACTCTCAGGTGATTACAGAAACAAACTAACAGTAAAAGAAAATTTTAGCTATAGTTACGACATAATATTGTAACTAAATATATTATTCTTAGAAACATGGGCTAATTCAAGTTTGGACAACAAAAATGCCACAGTTTTATTTAATCTATATTATAATAAAAAAGTAAAAATAGATTAATATTATAATTATCTGTAAACATCCTATGAATTCATCACTAAGCCGAGGTCCAAATCTCCGTCTTTACACGTTTTTCTAACTCACGGGTTTGATTGTGATAGAATTGCGATCTCAAAAAAATTCCAGTGAAACCTACTGTCGCGGTCCCTTCAAGATGCCTTCTGCAAATAAACGACCAAATCAACTTTTAGTAACAGTACTGCCTTTGTTTTTTAAGCTACTACAAACTCAACTGTATGTTTGTTAAACTTAGATGCTAGAGTGTAAGTAGGTAGGTACTAGAGTTTGTGAAGTGTTTTGATCGACTGCCGGAGACTCGACATTTCACGTAGTTGACGTCACTTAGCATTTCAGAGAGCTTTAAGCCTAGAACCCTTAAAGGGTTTAACAAGTGTTTTTGCTATGCCACATTGCAAAACTGCTGACAATATTCAGCGTCCTGCTGAAACTATAGGAAAGTTTAATAAATTTAATGAATATCAACAGAAGCTTTCCTATTAAGTTCCTACTTCTGCGGTTAATAACATATCAACAGCTTGTCTTTCAAGAATCTGACGTGTGGTTGCATAACAACGTTGAATTGAAAATAAAAAGTAAGTAGAGACTATACTTACCTAAAAATGCAAGCCCAAGTCTTAAGTTTTAAAACATCAGTAAATAAAAATATTGCTAACTAGGAAACTTATAGCTAAAAAGTTTTGACGGCCTCCGTGGCGCAGTGGTATGCGCGGTGGATTTAGAAAACGGAGGTCCTGTTTTCGATCCCCGGCTGGGCAGTTTGAGATTTTCTTAATTGGTCCAGATCTGGCTGGTGAGAGGCTTCGGCCGTGGCTAGTTACCACCCTACCGGCAAAGACGTACCGCCACGCGATTTAGCGTTCCGGTATGATGCCGTGTAGAAACAATAAGGGGTGTGGATTTTCATCCTCCTTCTAACAAGTTAGCCCGCTTCCATCTTAGATTGGACTGCATCATCACTTACCATCAGGTGAGTTTTTAGTCAAGGGCTAACTTGAAAAGAAAAAAAAAGTTTGTTACATCGACGTTAACTAAACCTCTAAAACAGGACCTGCCAGTTCGATAAAAAAACGATTTTGAGAATATAAAAGAATATAAAACAGTAAAAAATGCGGGTACTTGTTATTTGAAACCAAACATCGCTATTTTTCTTTTTTTTAATTTAAAAATCATACTATTAATAGACTATTTATAAATGGTAGCAGACAGTTGTTCAAGAATACAAAAAGCCTCTGATACGTATTTCTTTGTAGCGCAGACCAGCTTGTAATACAGATCGTAAGTGCACTTAGCTGATAAAGTCAGCAGCATGGATTACATGCGATTTTGTTTGTAAAGCCGCCGGGCACGCCGCTGATGAATCTCTAGTTCATCAGATTACCAACTATGGGCAGGGCTGCCATATCCAACAACCGATAGTGCTTTTGACGAAGGTAGGTAATAGTCACAGATAACCTGGTAATATCACATATAAAGTAGATCAATGTGACTGAGTTCGTCTAAGGAAGTAACAGTAAGTACCTACCTACCACCGCCATGCTTTTTGAAGGGATAACTTCAGGGAGGGTAAACGTTAATCGCTTGGTAACAGCTGAAGTTGGTACGTTTGGCACTTGCATTTGACAGAGCGAATTTCGGACTGATTTTACGACCACAAATATTTTAAAAGTTTCATGTTGTTGGCTGTTGCTGTCAAAATGTTCTGCACACCTCTCCACCAATAGAGGATTCTGAATGAAATTAAGAAATTAATTAGATTCAATTATTCAAAGCAATTAATTAAAGTTATAACTTTTGTCGCAACTTTTTTTTCATTTCATGACAAGTTATCTACTGACTGTGATCGTAGCTGATGTTAAATGATGATGTAGGTAGTTTATTCTACCCACCTACCTCTGACGGCTTTTATGCGACATATCGAAACGCTAACTCGCTTTGCGCTACGACTTTGCCACGACCAAACCTCCTCCACCAGATCAGTGGACCTATACACTATTTTCGTCGGTCGGTCGTTATTATCAACCTATTAAAATAATCATCAAATCAATTGACAAAATGTCATTTACCTACTGTGGGATATCCACTAGTAGGTAAGCACCGGAAAAATATAAAATTAAATAAGCTTACTCATGCCGCCAAGCAGTATCGCTTTATTTCAGTTTACAAGGTATGGTTTGTTATTGAAATTAGAAGCACATGAGGCTGAAGACATATGTTGCAGCTTGACACGCCCAAGGGAGCGTAACAAGATTATGAAGCATTGTTGGTATATTGAGTGTTCCTTGAATATCCATCAATGTATTGCATAGCCAAAATTATAGTCATAAGTGAATTCATTAAAAAAAATAATAACATAGGTACATTGTATGGCAATACTAATTCTTTGGTCTAAATGTAAGCCAGCCTTCTGGTCACGGGAGGTGTCGATTAAAAGCTTTGCAATTTCTTTGTTGCCATACAACGTGGCAATACTGCCAGCCTTCTGGGCACTTTACCAATGATCGTCGATTCGGACGAATTCTACGACGCCTGAGCCTTTAGATATAATTTAGATTTAGTATATTTCCTTTTTGATTTTTATAATATGTAGTTATAGATATGTAGGTACGTATTTTTAATATTATTGTAAAACTTTATAAAATTTAAATACTGCTAATAAATAATCTCCCAAAAAAAAAATAACAGCAGCATATTAGATGAAGTTTAAAAAAAAAAGGTACTTTGTACATATAGAGTAAAAGGAAATAATGAGGAATGCGAAAGCCGTGACCTTCGTTCGGTGCGGCACTAGGAAGCCGAGGTGAACAACCCACACAGATGATACGACCATAAACACGAGTGCACTTGGCTGCTGAAAATAAACATTAGAACATCAAATCACCGCTACCAAGTACCAACTCGTTGCGTATCGGTATGGGATAAAGCTGGATACACACTCGCGAACTAGACAGAAAAATGAAATTAAAATTATAACCTTTCGTTGCAGACAGGTACTGAATAGAATCAGGCGTAATTTAAGGAAAAAGGGCACTCCGCGACATGCTTCATTCGATTGAAAAAAAAAAAAAAGGGCGAAACAGGGAGAGGATGTCCACGTGGACTCCGGTAGCCAGATTGAGTCTACGCTGTCCAGCGAATAGAGTGGCAAAAATGCTTCGGAAAATAATAAAAACTGAAACTCAATGCATGCTAAAGCAAATCCTTTTTTAAGTAATCAATCTGACTGTAAAAAAAATTACGATGTTATTGAAATAGTGTGATCTAAGTATTAAGTAAATCAATGTTTATAATATGTAGGGTACCTACATAAGTTAAAATTAAAGTGTGAAATGCCACCGGCGTTGTAAACACAATTGTATACGTGATTCATTATTAAAGCGCATTTTTTATTTCAATGTCGGTAAATGGGTGTGGGTTCGAATCCGGTCCGGGGCATGCACCTCCAACTTTTCAGTTGTGTGCATTTTAAGAAATTAAATATCACGTGTCTCAAACGGTGAAGGGAAACATCGTGAGGAAACCTGCACACCAGAGGAATTTTCTTAATTCTCTACGTGTGTGAAGTCTGTCAATCCGCATTGGGCCAGCGTGGTGGACTAAGGCCTAATCCCTCTCAATCTGAGAGAAGACTCGAGCTCAGCAGTGTGCCGTCTATGGGTTGATATCGACGAAATGTCACATCATAATTGATAAAATGTCTGCTTTGATGTATTATCTCGCTTTGAGCTTTACTTTAAAAATATTTTCCTATAAAATTGATGAAACGCTATAAATCTTCCAATAAATAAAAACCTTTATGGATGCAGATGCATGAATTTTGTTATAAAACATCCAAATATCTACCTAATATCGGTGGTATTTCCAAAATATTGTACAATTACATTTTCATTTATCTTGATAAATTATAATTTATGTAGTTTATTTTTAGCATGATTGCTAAATTCTTTTTCTTTAAGCGATTTTAGAGATTATATAGACTTTCGAAAAAGTTATTTGGAATTCTTTCGATTTAATTTCTTACATGATATACATACCAGGTTATCATCTCATATTATTGTCAGAGTACCTATCCTTTATGACCTCTGCCTAGGATTCCGGAGGGTGTGGGTTCGAATCCGGTCCGGGGCATGCACCTCCAACTTTTCAGTTGTGTGCATTTTAAGAAATTAAATATCATGTGTCTCAATCGGTGAAGGAAAACATCGTGAGGAAACCTGCATACCAGAGAATTATTTTAATTCTCTGCGTGTATGAAGTCTGCCAATCCGCATTGGGCCAGCGTGGTGGACTATTGGCCTTACCCTTCTCATGAGGAGACTCGAGCTCAGCAGTGAGCCGAATATGGGTTGATGACGACGACCTATCCTTATAATTTGTTTTCTTTGCAAGTCTTTAATAAATAAGATGGCTAAGCGATAGTAGCAATACTTGTTTGTACAGCATGGAGATTCAACTTATTTCGAACGCGCACTAGTCATCGATTAAAAATAGATATAATAAACGTATGCCTTATATTACCTCTCCCAATCATAACACGGCTTAAGTGCCTATATCGCAAACAAAAACACATTAACATACATATTAATATCCGGGTTTCATCGCTTTTCTAATGATTATAATGGATCTGTCAATTGTGCTTGTAAGACGTGAAATTTTCGCTAAGTGACCAGTTGTTCATTGTTAAATGGGGCTAGAGATAAGGAGTTACCTGAACATGAGTAGCTAGTGGGAATGTTTTATTTATATCTACTGTTTAAACTGCACAAGTGTGCATTAGCAATAGGTCGATTTCATCAGATAATGTTAAGTACTTGGTGGTAAATTAAACCTGCATTTGAAATTTTGAAGAAAACCTTACTTCTTATCTTCATTGAAGCAAATAACTATCTTGGAATTTAAACTATCGTGAGTGTTATTCATATTTTGACGGTCTCCGTGGCGCAGTGGTATGCGCGGTGGATTTACAAAACGGAGGTCCTGGGTTCGATCCCCGGCTGGGCAGATTGAGATTTTCTTAATTGGTCCAGGTCTGGCTGGTGGAAGGCTTCGGCCGTGGCTAGTTACCACCCTACCGGCAAAACGTACCGCCAAGCTATTTAGCGTTCCGGTACGATGTCGTGTAGAAACCGAAAAGGGGTGTGGATTTTCATGCTCCTCCTAATAAGTTAACCCGTTTCCATTTTAGACTGCATCATCACTTACCATCAGGTGAGATTGTAGTCAAGGGCTAACTTGTAAAAAAATAAAAAAAAAAAATATTTTTTTATGAAACACTTTCGAATCAATGCAAAAACCAGCTCATCACTAAGGGCCCCGTTTGAAATTAGTCTGGTACACTCCGACATTGTACTACGTGAGTTTTAGCCGTATTTCATAATAAATTATAGAACTCTCTATCTAGTGTTATAAATATTAATTAATAGCTATAATTAATCAAGAAAATTCCAAAATTATCTTAATCGAGGACCTTTTGATCCATCTGACCATTGGTACAACAAGGTAGGTAAGCAAGGAATACTTTTTTTTTTATTCTTTACAAGTTAGCCCTTGACTACAATCTCACCTGATGGTAAGTGATGATGCAGTCTAAGATGAAAGCGGGGTAACTTTTTAGGAGGAGGATGAAAATCCACACCCCTGTCGGTTTCTACACGGCATCGTACCGGAACGCTAAATCGCTTGGCGGTACGTCTTTGCTGGTTGGGTGGTAACTAGCTACGGCCGAAGCCTCCCACCAGCCAGACCTGGACAAATTAAGAAAATCTCAATCTGCCCAGCCGGGGATCGAACCCAGGACCTCAGTCTTGTAAATCCACCGCGCATACCACTGCGCCACGGAGGCCGTCACTTAGCGTAGTGTATTTATTAATGAAAGCGATGTTATTTTTAATGAAACGGACGTAGTCCTCGCACAGATCTGGGTCAGCCGTGGAATGCAACTGCAAAGTGCATTTATTTGAGGAGATACCTACACCATGCGCCGGCGTCATATCTATTTATAAAGTTATAAATGACAGCCATTTACGAGAACTTTTGGCTTTGACTGATTGTTGTGAGTGGAAGCAAATGCGATTCTTGCTTATATTAATACTACGAAGAATTTTAAACCTTCGCTTATTTTATTTTATAACTGGCTGTTGCACGTCTTTTGATTTTGGAATAAAGGCATACCTACGTAAGTAAGAGTAAGTAATTATAATAATACGTAGGTAAGGTAAATATAGTTATTGAATCTGATTTTGATGATGATTTCAGCCGTGATAACCCAGTGGATAAGAATATACCTCCGGCTTCAATCCGGAGGGCGTAGGCTGAAAATTTTCATAATTCTCTACGTATATGAATTCTACCAATCTGCATTGGGCCAGCGTAGCTAAATTGTTAGCTTAATACCTCCTATTCTGAGAGAAGACTCGTGATTAACATTGAGTTGAACATGGATTGTTAATGATGATGATGATGATGATGATGATGATTTTGAGGAAACCAAGAACTATTTTAATATCAGATTATATTCAAGACAAGTAGACGACGGTTAATTAAATTAAAGGCTTTGCATTTGTATATTGACATATCCGCACTGATTTCTCAAATTTTATATTATTAATTGCACGTAATATATATACTTCCACAAAGTGTTATTTACTTGGCTAAGAACTTCCATAGAGTGGCATTTACATTATGAATATAAGAGATTGTGGTTTCATAACAATAATAATGTACGACAATAAAAAGTTCGGTGTTTATCGGAACTCTTTTGCGTTTGATTTATTGTCGTTTTTTATTTACATAAAATAGGCGTTATAATTAATAACATCTCATTATGTGGAGAAATCGCCAATTAGTTCAAATATATCAAAATTTTCGAAAACTATATCCATAAATATAAACCTACGTTGATGATAAAATATATCTCTGATTGTTTATTGTGTCATTAAGCGTATGATAATAAATTATGTTAGGACTATTATTCAAAAATCAATTTCTAAAATGAATTTATAATGTTTTAATTTAATCGTGAAATCTTGTTAAAATAAATGATCTATTGTTAGAATAATCATAGTGATGTTGCACTATCGAAAAACAGTAGCGAATAGTATAATATAGTATAACACAACTAATAAACACGACTACAAATCACCAAAATTATCACCAGTTTCAGTATCAATCCCGATTGATACTGAAACTGGTGATAATTTATTTGTTGTGTGTAGACGTGTGTACATACTTAATCCCGATTAAGTATGTAAGAATTATAATTTATATCGATACTTACATACTCTTAAATCCAAAATTTGTATAAATATAATGATTTATTTTTTTTGCTATCGACGACGCAATTGCAAATTGCAATAATTTTGCAATTGCACGTTGTAGAGTCGACATCTCCTGAGGATGCTCCGGTTTCGGGGTGAACCGTACGTAGAGAGTATTTTGTCGGACCTGGGTGACGTTTTCGCATGGGTTCGTCGGTTTTTCCCGGAGGATAGCAAAATAAATAAATCATTATATATTCATGATGAACTTCCGCAAAGTAACGCCTATCCACTAAGTAATCAAGCTTTTAGAAGTTATAGTGAAAGAAACACATACATAAATGAAACCGATAAACAAGACACTCCTTTTTTTCGAAAGTCGTGTAAGAATAGAAAATAGCTATCTAGTAAATTCTAATCCCACTTTTAATTAAGACATTTATCTTGTCACGTTTTGTTAAACTGAAAGTGTCGTTTTATTTCTTTTGAGCCAACGATCTACCTCATTTAACTTAGATATCCAATATAGAACATTATAATGATTGGAGGTTGAGCAGGAAATTGGATTAAGTCCTTCCTGCTCTTTGATCTTGGCTCTTGATATACTACGCTATAAAATTAGTTGATTTGTTGTTTGGTAGAATATTTCATTCATGGAAATTAGACGCACAGAATTTGGACGACTAACCAGCCAACTAAAGTATTTTTTTTTTAATTAATCTAGAATACACATTTTAATTCGTCTACAGTCTAATATTATGTAAATGTCTTTAGATTTTAAAATGCTTTTTTAAAACTTTATAGTTATTTATTCAAATATTAAGTTTACTGCTAGGTAGTCAAGATATTGCTTCGATTTAAGCCTAATTAAATCGGTGAAAAATGTATTCAAATCTGATTTATACACGAACAGCGAAACAGACTTAAACATTGTAGGTAATAATGGGTTATTTGTGATCTTATTCGCTAGCGTAAAATGTAATATACCAGTAGATATACCTAAATCTAGCCATAACAGTTTACTTTTGTCTCTATGTAATTTCATAGTTGATTATTTCAATGAAATACTATAAATGTAAACCACGGAGTCATTGAAAACAGGTGATTCTAATTTCCCAATATTCGTAAATTAGTTTTTGCGGTTAGTGTTAATGTCTGTAAAAAATCTCCTTAATGCCGGAACTGTTGCTTAACGACTATGGGAGACCCACGGTACTCTCTGATTTAGTACGAAAAAAAATGTTAGGATGTTACCTCCTATAATACCAAGAACTAACAATAACTGTGTTCTTAGTAGAATAGTCTTGGTGGTAGCTTTTGTGGCGGCCTCCGTATCGCAGTATCGGAGGTCCTGGATTCAATCCTCGGCTGGACCGATTGAGGTTTTCTTAATTGTTCCAGGTCTGGCTGGAGGATTCGGCCGTGGCTAGTTACCACCCTACTGACAAAGACGTACCGCCAAGCGAATTAGCGTTCGGGTATGATGTCGTGTAGAAACCGAAAGGGGTGTGGATTTTCATCCTCCTCCTAACAAGTTGGCCCGCTATATAGATTGCATCATCCCTTACGATGGTTCTTGGATGGATGGATGAAGTGAGATTGTAGGATTGTAGTCAAGAACTAACTTGTAAGGAATAATAAAAAAAAGCTCGTCCTAGGAAGAATTACTGCCGTCAAGCAATATTGTTGTGTTCCGGTTTGAAGGGTCCATACTCTGTAATTCCGGTCTCAAGACGCTTATTTAGTTTATCACATTAAAGATTGAAGAGCAAGGACGGGGTATTGAAGGACATGTTCCTTGCATGCCGATAGACGCGATGGTTTATCACTTACCATCCAGTTGGCTATCTGCTCGTTTCATAAATACATTAATTTATGGACTGAATCACTTTAATCACAAATATCATGGATATACATTAATTTGTGAAAATAATAGCGTACGTGCCGACGCAATGGAATTTCTAAAACAGGATTTAATAACGTTTTGACACGCCGTTTGACAGTTGCAACCATTAATTTTTTTTCCGACCCGGAACACAAATCGAATAAGATTACCTACTACCTGCTTGACCGATAAGGTGAATAAGTATAATTTTCTTTAAATCAGTATGTATTATTACTACTTCAGATGTGTGACATAGGCGCCGAGCCATATACGGCGACGCTGACCTGGAATTCACCTTTGGTGCTAGTAACCTAAGTCACTGACACTCGCCGCTAAGTCGACACGCTGACTTGTATTACCTAGTATGGTGTAAGAAAGTAATGAATTAACTATGTAATTTGTTTACTGCCCACTTAATATTAAGTATATTGGGAAAATAGCTTTGAGTGGTTGTTACGTCTCAGGCTTGTACCGTTAAATCCGTTTTGATGGATTTTTTTGTACAAATACACATTGTTCTATAGTGGGTAAAAATAATAATGTACTTTATTGAAAATATTAAGAGCAACAGAAAAACTAAAAATACAAGATTTTGACTTTAGTTGTTTCTTTCAATTTTAAAAAATTCTAGAATACAGGTATTCTAGTATTTTGTAAAATTAATGGTTGCAACTGTCAAACGGCGTGTTAAAACGTTATTAAATCCTGTTTTAGAAATTCCATTGCGTCGGCACGTACATTATTATTTTCACAAATTAATGTATAGTATATCCATGATATTTGTGATTAAAAGGTGAAGTCCATAAATACTAAATCTATTTATGAAATGAAAGATGTAATGTCTTAATGAGAAATAACTAAATATGATGTTTTATGCAAATTCATAGATGATAGCACAATGCAAAGTGAGAAGTAATTTCAAAATACTTACAACATATAAAACGTATAAAGCATAAAAAAACTAGAGGCAACACATTCAGGAACACAGTTTGGTGTTGCTGTGATATACTAATAAATTATTAAGGAATCCTAAAAATTGAGTAAATACTAGAAAGATCTAGAACTTGCAATGGATCTCGCCAACAGATTTGAAATCAGTTGCAAAATTTTAGTAATTTGTCATAAACGGTTTGCTTCCCCGCCTACGTAATTTCCTCAACTGTTTGACAATCATGTTAAATTACTTGGAGGGCCGTGCCAAATGGATTTTAGGCCCTTCATTAGCTCTACGTTATACGTCACGCTTGAAGTTGACTCGTTTACAAAATGCCTTAGGCCGACCATACACGGGCAGCTCAAACAGTTAGCCAGTACATGGACCGCTCTTGCAGTCAGAGTAGACAGCTTTAAACCGCCACTGCTCGAGAAGTTGTCAATTTCGATTTTATTTCAAATCAGTGGCATCATGGACCGTGGGCAGTAGCAATACTGTGCGAGAGCAGTCGACAGCGACAGGTGTATGTACGTATGTACAAGGAATAAAGATCTGGAGTCGCTTTTCTGATGGAGCTGAAACAGATGAGGGAACTCCTCAACGGTTTACAGTAGCTACCTTGTGATTAGGTTTGATTTATTTGTATTGATGAGAACCTTTCACCTCAGTGAGTTGTGACTATCATTAAGGTCTGGTGATGAACACTAAGGACAGTTAAGGGATCTCCACATCGTTTACATTATCTATTAGTTCACTACGCAGCCCCAACTTGATACAGTCGATACTGACTGCTGCTTCCGTGTATGTCCGGCCTTATTTAGACGTTAGCCTCTTTGTAAAATGAATTTTGTGAAATGGATTTTGCCTTGGGTTTTACAACACATTTTCTCATTACTAATTTGAAATTAGCTCTAGTTAATTTTATGACTTTTAACTTAAACGTTCTTGTTATTGTGTTAAATGTTCGTAAAATTGCGTTAACTATAATAAACTTTCATTAATTTGTTCCGTCGATATTAAATTTTAAGTGGACCTTTATTTATTTTCAAGTGTAGGTACTATTTAGACGATTGTATTTATTCAAAAGGTCAATGACCAGCGGGGGATAGCTGCTGATAATGGTAATCACTATGATGAGAATATGACACTAGATGATGATTATATTAAATATGACATTGGAAATCTTTTTGTACAATCATCACAGTACAAAATACTAAGTACCTAATTATTTTTTACTCCACATACAATCGGCGTGAAAATGGGTTTAAACCTTTGTAATGTATGTGAAAGAGGTTCTATTACTAATACCTAAAGTCTTTACAGACCTTCAGAAAAAGAGTTTTAGATAAACATAAGTGCATATTCGTATAATAATTATATTTCAAATAAGTTCGTATTTCGAACAGAGCGCAATGCGGTCCAATTTATCAACAAAATCAATAAAAAACTTAAAATTTGAGAATCTTTAACAAGAAAGTAACCGATTATGTCAACAAATAGATCTGATGACACCAAATCCAAAATAGAAATGCGTGCAAAAGAGCGAAAGTCATCGAAAGCACAAAATAATTCGAAGCGGACAGTAACGAACTAACGAACGGCAATCTATTAAGAATGTGTTGAATTTGATACACAATCTTGTTACTGGGTGAAAACAAATTGGTTTAGAATGGTGTATTGTGGCCTAGTTGCAGTGGAACGTTGGATTCAATCATTTATTGTTTTCTTTACACATCAGATTTCTATATTTTTGACCCAACCAGAGCTGCTTGGTCTCTAGCTGCCCAGATTCTCGAGGTGATCGGGCTTCTCTGGATGGAAGACGAGGCTCTGGTCAGTAGTTTCTAATTCATCATCATCATCAACATTAACGACCCACATTTTGACATATTTCAACCCCTAATCGATTACGAGTAAAATTTCTAAAATTCTTGAAACACATATTATTTGAAAAATGCAGGGCTTTTTCCATCAAAATTAATATTAAGTCGATTTAGTTACGTTTATTACCGACTTCAACAATAGTCCATTTTACTTTGTGAATCCTGATTCTATTCGATTATTTTTAGAGTCTGGTTACAGTTTATATATTTTTTTTATATTGCTTAAAATTAATATCGGCCGAAGACTTTAAATAAGTAAATTAACCCAAGCTGAATTCTGAATAATCTATTAAAATGTTATCTAAATGTAAATAAAATCGTGTACGAACGATTGGTATGAGATATCAAATCTCCATTTTTACTACCCCTTCAGTTCAGCGTTACGTAACACTGCAGCACAGCGTCAACAGGCGAATTGCATTAACCTGGATTAGTTAGATAAAGCTTAGTTTTCACTGTAATGTCTGCATTTTATTACAATGCCAGATAATGAGACGGCATTCCCGCAATTGGAATGTTGGGTTTATTATTGTCATTGATAGGTATCGGTGGACATTTCTTAAGATAATTGTTCCTATTAGGTTAGGTACCATTCGTTTTTATACCAGGAATAACTAGGATTAAGTATGTGAAATCCTATTTAAGATAGTTACTCTGTACATACATACGATATTGAGAAAGGATGATTAAATCTGGATGAAGTTTGGCAGTTAGATTGCAATTAAGCATTTTAAGCATTGGTCACACTCGTCGCAATAACTCGATATTATCGCTACATGTGCGGTCAAATATTTGTGGATACTTCGAACGCCTTGTGCGAAATCATTTCGCTTCGATTTCGTGAATATCGTCGCGGACTTTATTATTGAAGATCTGTATTAGAAACGACCGTCACCCACCTTTTGATGAATGAACAGTATATTATAGTGATCTAAAAATAATAATTTGTATCTAAGCATACTAATATTATAAAAATGAAAAGTTTGTGGTGTTTTATTGTACCCTCTACAATAATCTTTGGACCTATTGAAATTTTCCACGTTACTTGCAAATGCCATAGACTATTTTATCCACATATTCTCTCGGGAACTGCGTGGATGAAACCGCAGGGTATCGGCTAAATAATAGTAAACAACAGTTTCATTAGGAATTTTTACATTTAATTTTAAGATATTAAAATTGATTTATGATACTCTGAGAGGGTTGTATGTTGTATCTCAGAATACCGCGATACGTGTGGCTGTATAAATGTAATGAGATAAAAAAATTCGTGTTGATGATTGAACAGCTACTACTGGAAGCGAACGAGCAACGACAACTCACTTTGGCAGTTGCTAGCGCTCGAAGCCTGCGCGGTACGGTGCAGGGAGCCGGGTCAAAAGGCTTCCTTGTCTTCCGTATCGCTATCGCCGCGGTACCGCGTCGATACCGCCTCGACTCGCTTCCGCCCCGCCTTCTGTGCGGCATGCGCTTTAAGATTAAGGTCTTTGGTGTAAAATGATAATAGACATTTTCATACAAACTATTTTTTTTTAAATAGTTAATCTTAACCCACACGAACAATCTAATAACAATTGCGTTTGAATGAAATACTACATGACAAATTTTTTTAATGACTAATAAGAAAGTACCTGCCCATAATACTATCACTGGTCGTTCTTAATTTTTTTTGGGAGACCACTTTTTTATTGAAAGAAAAACCAAATACTTTACGAGTCAGAATCTCAAGATCCGAAGCCTCATAGACTAACTCTGAGGCAGTTTATCCCTAAAACATAATATAAGTAACTCGCAACAACAATATAAAACAAAGTAGCCCACTATTTGTGCGCCTAGATCTTTTAAATTACGCCATTGATTTTAATGCAGTTTTCATAATTAGATACGATTGATTCCAGAGGAAGGTTTATACGTATATTTTAACACTAGCTGACGTCGTGCCGATGTTCCCGTGAGAATACGAGGATAATATATAGCCTATAGCCTTTCTCGATAAATAGGCTATCTAATACTGAAATAATTTTCAAATCGGACTAGTAGTTCCTGAGATTAGCAAGCAAAGAAACAAACTAACTCTTCAGCTTAGTATTAGTATAAATTGTTTTCCTCTGACGAAGTCGCGGGCGTCTTCTAGTTAAATATAAATTAAAGTACCCAGGCATAATATAAATAACATAAAGTTACTTGCTTTACTATATTTTCCCAACAGCACAAGCCAGTTTACTTTGTACGGTTATTAATATAAACAAACGGAGCAGGAAACTCAACTGCGGTGTACCACATTAAGTTTACTATGTCGAGAGTGTAAATGTTTAGGACTTTAGAAAACTGAAAAGTGGTCGCAATTTATTACCCAACGTTCACGAGTTTTCATTTAAAACACCGCAAGTGGAAATTAAAACTACGGAGGTATTTATATTACTTAGTAAGTAAGTAATCTATACTAATATCTATACTAATATAATAAAGCTGAAGAGTTTGTTTGTTTGTTTGATTGAACGCGCTAATCTCTGGACAGTAGTTCCAAAAACCGTTTTAAGAAAATTCTTTCTGTGTTATATAGCCAATTTATCGAGGAAGGCTATAGGCTATATATTATCCCCATATTCCTACGGGAATGGGAACCAAGCGGGTAAAACCGCGCGGCGAGCTAGTACTGAATACCTAGAAAGTTCATAATCATCATCATTAACAGCTGATGGACGTCCACTGAAAGGAAGAAAGAAGAAAATATCTACATTATGCCACAGATCACAATTAGTTCAGAATAAAACTCTGCGATATGGGGCATTACCTAGAAAAAAGTCCCAAGCTCAGCATACTACTATATGTTCCCCATAAGCATAAAGCGCTGATGTTCAGCTAGGCAGTGCTGGACATGGGCTATTTGTATAGATTATAAGTATATACATAACCAGCGCCGGCCCGAAGTAAATTTTAAAATGGGGCGAGATCCAATTATGGCGCCTATAACCTATACCAAATTATGAGTGTAAAGTAAGAATGGAACACGAAGATCTTGACCATACTTTGGGGTGACCAATTGAAAATCAGGCGCAATTGACTAGAATTATCATTAAGGCGCTCTCTAGGATTTGGCGCCTGCAGCGATCACTCCGTTCGCCGTATGGACGGGCCGGCCCTGCATATAACCTATTCTCTTATCATAGGCACAGAAAACAACATGAACAAGCATAGGCATAAGTTTGGTAGGTAAAAAAGGAGTTTGGATCGTGGTGCTTTGGAGCACAATACAATATAAATCTATTGTAACTGGTGGAAGACTTTTGCCTGGTGGGAGGTTTCGGCCGTGTCTAGTTACTACCCTATCGGCATAGGCCGCCAAGCGATTTAGCGTTTCGATAAGATGTCTTGTAGAAACCGAAAGAAATGCTTCCCCTAACAAGTTAGCCCGCTTCCATCTTAGATTACATCATCACTTACACACAGTAGATATAACAAGACTTACAGGTGAGATTGTAGTCAAGAGCTTACAAATTGTAAAGAATATAAAAAAAAACTTCATAATTGCCAACAGTACCTAGTTATGTATAGTAGGAGATTAGGGTAACTAAACTACAGCTTTAATAAAATCAATAAAAGATAATAAAGACTCAACATATCTCTCAATCTCGAAAAGCTCGAAAGTGCTATAAAATACAACACATTGGCCAAGTCTCCGGGTTTAAGAATACCTAATGGCAGTGATTGAATGGTAATAAATAAATAGATATTCAACATATTGTTTAGCAAGTTTAGCAGCGTCTACAATATCCAATTACCATCGGTAATGTGACTGTTTCGTTACAATGATCCGGTTGCGAGAAAGCTGTCAACGAAATTAAGTATACAGTGTGCCACGCGTGAGTACAACGTTAACGGTGCAGGGGATTCTGTTTTCTAATGACTAGACAATAAGTGTTAATTTATCGTGAACATAATATACCTACGGATATAATGTGGTTCCTAAAAAATCTTTAACTAACCTTTATATCATGTTCACTTGTTAGTTTTTAAACTAACTTGATGCTTGAAAACAGTATGAATTGTATGTTTCTAGTACTTATTAGTAACTACTGTTTAATAAAATCTGAGGTTAATACGTAGTTTATTTGTAGAACTTAAACACCAATGTTCTTCTTTCCTTTAAAATTAAAACTGTCGTATGAATGACCCAACCATTATTATTATTAGATACATTATTATTGTCATTATCAACCTAACAATGACCGGGATTCAATTCTTTACGTGTTCTACGAGGCATCCTCTAATCTTTCAAAAGCGGGCTGAGATTCATTACTGAAAACTAATTTAAAAAAAAAAACTAAATACTTCGTAGCCTGACCTTAGACTCGAACCCAGCACCTTGTAACCCAAGGCCACTGGATACAATGAAATTATTTTACTAAATCATCTAGAAGATTTAGTAGGAGAATTTTAAAATTTACCATACAACAATACATTTCGATGAACCTTCAGTGGCAGACAGCCAAAAAGTAACACAATAAAGTAGTTCAAATGTCTCTCATGATTCTCTCAAGATACTCGACTTCGTAAACAATTAAAAGTCGACAGTAGTTTGACACAGTCTTTGAGTATGCACAATTTCACACGTGCCTACCTGGCACTGGTACTGGGTCAAACTTGTGCGAACATTTTCCTTATTGCATCGATAGTGCCAAGGAATTGGAAATCCCACAATTTACCGACGATTGGGTAATTTGACTTTGAAATAAAAACCATGGAATGTTTATAATATATGCGTTGATAAGGTGTCTTGCAAGGGAGGTCTTTAAGACCAAATTGAATAAGAAGTTTTAAAAATGCTTCATCAGCATACCAGCCGAGTCACTTTTAAGGCATTTTGTTGGAGATTTTGAATGTAATGATCCACCAGCACGTTTGATATTGTCAGTCCACCTCGTGGAGGGATCAGTACTTTTTAAATTAAGTATAAGACATAATAACATATCTACGTAATTTAGTATCGGAGAAGAATCCTCTTCGAGACATAGCCGGCTTCGCAGGAGGGAGAAAGTGTTCTACTCTACAAACAAATTAATTTGACATTCAGATTACATTTATTTGATATTCATTGACATTTAAATTTATTTGTTTGTTTTTTTTTGTTGTTTTTGACATATTTCTTGTTTGTTTTTTTTTGTTGTTTTTGACATTCAATTTCATGTTTTTTTTTATTTTTGTATAAATAATTTGTTTAATTTTATAATTTTTTAGTATAGATTATTATTTTTCATTGTTATTATCTAACAACTTAATCAATATGACATTTGACGAAAATGTAATTCGTAGTTTTAAGTGTAGTTTAATTTTTTACTTTAACCGGACAACAGATAACAATGCTGTATATACCTTTACGAGATGGTTTCGTTTAGCACTAGAACTTTATTGGTTTCCCTTTGTAATATGTATAGATTATTAATGTTTCTTGTTGCCATTGTTGGTATATCAATAAATAAACACCCCCTCGGTTGCCAGTCTAAGTGTGTCTATAGAATCTTGAGCTCATACATAGAAAAAAAGTTACACAAGGTTAAATACTGGCTACTTACATATTAATACATTACTTTATCACTCTGACCACTCGCAAGCCTGACTACAACATACTTAACATTACAAAATTTCTCAACGACAGCAAGAGTGAAAATGCCGTCATCAACGTAATAAGAAGTTTTTCATAGATTTTCCTCCGAACACTTTCGATGCCGACGCTCAAAGAAAGCGTTGCCAGGAAAGGAGCTTCACTTTCCTCGCGAACTGTCATCTCTAACATCTCTAATTTGACAGTAATGGCATGTCATTAGCGCTGACCGCTCGAGATTTTCCCGCCATTGCTAAATCAATCAGGGAGGGAAAATGATTATAATTACCGGCTCTATGAGATATTAATGAGGTGAAATATTACTTTTTGTTAAACTTCGCCTCATCTGATGAAGTTGTCTTGTCGAAACTTAACCGGAGATGGGAAAGATTAGTAGAGGTTTTTGTGATGGAGCTCTTCCGTGGAAGTACCTATAACTAGTGGTAATATTCAAGCTTCGCCTCATCAATATGACACTGAAACGGAACGGTTTTGACAGATATAAAGATAGCGATCTCTAGACGATGATATTTAGATACATTAGTATTTCTAGTATTATAATATTTAAGATTATATTATACTCTACAGACACTCCGCGGTTTCACCCGCTTAGATCCCGTTCCTGTAGGAATACGAGGATAAAATATAGCATACATCATTAGGGATAATGTAGGACTCTAATGGTGAAATAATTTTTCAAATCGGTCCAATAGTTTCAGAGTCTAATCAATTTCAACAATCAAACAATACGATCTTTCCTCTTTATAATATTAATATAGACTAAAATTATATTTAGCACGTGAAGTAAGCTGAAATATCCACGATTTTATAAAGTAATTGTAAAACATTTTCCAAGATGTCAAATTATACACAACAGGGATAAACTATTACTAAAACATATAAATCTTATGGACAAGTCGCCTTATCTGCCACACCAAGTGTGAGACGTGTCACGTAAAAAGAATGCTGGTGCACGATGGTAATAGTGCGATTTTAAAAAAAACCTTTTGTAACTTTTAAACTTACGTTAAAATATAGTCTGTAGTACATCACCTGACGTTAATATTTATATATATTTATTATTTATTTTATTATTTATTTTATTATTTATATATATTTATTATTTATTCTCATATCATCATCATTATCAACCCATATTTGGCTGACTGCTGAGCTCGAGTCTCCACTACGCTGGCCCAATGCGGATTGTGTGAAGTACACGTGCTTACCAGAGAATTAAGAAAATTCTTTGGTAAGCACGTTCCTCACGATGTTTTTCATTTACTTAGAAGCAATAATTTTGTACCTTCTAAATGTTTCATAATTCATTTAACACAAAGGTAATATGCTGTATAAATCTCAATAACGAAATAATAAAAATAATAATTATTATTATTATATATAGTAGGTACGAGTAAGTATACCTATCGGAAACATTTAATACGGATTGTAAAATGTAGCGCATCGCATAATGAGTTTCAGCTAACTCTAGTGACTCCGCAGCCTATTTTCAATATCTAATTGAAGCAAACAAGTGTCAAACGCAGGAAATATAAATAATATTAAACACTTATTCACATTTAATTGCATAAAGTAAATGATCCAGCGATCTTTTTGCGTGACAAAACTTATATCAATCCCTGTTTTTTGCAACACATCTGTCACGTCAACTGCGCGTTATCTTACCGCCCAAGTGAATTCTAACAACTCTTATTCCCTTCTAATAAGGGTGATTATCGCTCGTATCAATGATATAATGGTGTAAAGATTGATTAGAGTCGTTTCCTGCCTTGCGGACAGACTTTCCACTGATCTCTTTACTTACTATATACTGGTTTCGTGTGACAATTTTATTTTGCATCTGTTTAGAACTCTACACGGTTGACAATATGATCCAATTTTGTATAAACGGTGTACGGTGAGTTTTATGTGTGTGGCCTTGCTAGGCTAGTGCCTGTATAGTGGAGGCAAATAAATTGCACACTGAACGTAGTATTAATTAGATTTTAGATACAAATCTGTATTAACAAATTGCGGAGTTTAATTCCTTCCGTATTCGCCGTGTGGAGACGATATCGATAATCAATAATTAATTAATTTTAATTAATAGGCATTTCAAATATGCGTATCGATAACAATAATTAATTAGTTTAAAATATAATAAATGTAGGGAATAGACACACCTACACAAAACGAAATAAGATTTATTCAAAAACTTTTAACGATTTTTATTACTTTTTTTTGAATTGAAACCGTCGCGTCGTGAGTGTTATTCATAAAAAGTTTGGCTCTCGCCGCGTTGCAAGAACCGGCTCATGAGTCAGGGCTCCGCATGGGTTCGAAACTAGTCAAGCAAACTCCGACGTGGCACGTGTTTTAGCCTGTTTTAAAATAAATTAAGATTTTTATTACATTTCAATAGGCATCATCAAATTCAACATCGTCATTAACAAGCAAAGGAGGTCTATAAGGTTCAGAGCAGGGTAAATTCTGGAAAGATTTCCAAATACCTGCCTATGTTGGTAATTTAACATTATCAGCTATCATCACCGCCTACTCGCATTGTAGTGTGGTGGGTATTAGTTCCGTATCCCTCCTAAAAGGCGGGAGGCCTGACTCTATATTGGCCCGTTAAAATAGGTTGATAATGATAATAATCATAATTTAGTCAAACATTATAATATACTTCTCATCAAAAAAAATCAAAATAGGTTCAAAAGAAGATACAGTTCCGGCGGACTGTTTCGATTTTTTTGCTGAGTAGTATATTGTGCCTTTCAATGCGCAGTACGTCGTGGGTCTAAGTTTTTGATCAACAATTTCTTCTAGAGAAGATGCCTAGCTCATCGACCTATTTTTTGTTAGTGGCTATAAAAAAAATAGGTCGATGATGATAATTGTCGAAGTAAAACTTGAAAGACAGACAATTAAAACAATCAAAGCCGTGATACTTAAGAACACAATGACCATATTTAATTTTACAATAGCTCACTCACATGATAATACTGTGATCACTTCCATGCCTATCAATCATACACGGTCAACTATCTGAATCACGGTTTAGCTATAATGCAGTTGGGAAATCATTTTGATAACATTGTGTCTAACAACACTGCACCGAACTTATTAATCTGAAGCAAAGTTGTTTTATTATAGCTAAACAACATACATGCACAATTTCTTACAAGTTAAAGGTATTTTCGATGAAAGCTTTCAGGCGGATTCATTGACAATAATTATCAATAAATGTTTCTATAAATTAACGTTTCAACATAATTGCAGATTTAGGCACAAACCTTTATCTTAAATTAATCTAATAAAAAATGGCAATCCGCGTTAAAACAGTTGTATACATTAAAATAAATCTTAGTGTACATCAGAGGCGATGGTTCCTAACAACCCGATTCCTATGGGGTTACTTTTCCACTAAAAATCCACAAGTTTTACGGGCTCAAATAATTTAAAGTACTCACCCAAAAACACATTCAGACTTAAAAACTACATGAACGGGTTACGTACGAGAAAATTTCAGTCTTCGCTACTGGTGTACATACATACAGAAAGGGACGGAAGATACAAAACCACTTTACACTAAGTAGAGATTTATAAGAACGACCAGCATCGTCAGTGTTCATAGCAATTCGTCACAAATGCTCGCTTTGTAAAACGTTAAACTCCACCCTGTAACAGTGATACACCCACGTTTAGATTGTTAAACCGTAACCAAATAAGCCAATCGCACAATCTAACGGAATGAATCGGATTTATTTTACGGCGACTATGCCGTTGTAAGTTGTACACATATTTCACAATACCGCTAAGATTCCCAAACAAATTGACGGAGTCACGAATTCGTGTGACCGGCGCGACCTTTGCTACACGGATATGGAACAATGTCACAAATAAATCCACAGTTCACTGCTGACCTAGGTCTAGCCACTAGGAGATAAGTAATTTATTGTATTAAACTAAAACGGGTAATCGATAAGATCATTATCGTGTCTAATGCTCACAGAATTTATGATATACTAGCTGACGCCGCGCGGTTTCACTCGCGTGGTTCCCGTTCCCGTAGGGATACGGGGATAATATATAACCTATAGCCTTCCTCAATAAATAGGCTATGTAACACTGAAAGAATTTTTCAAATCGGACCAGTAGTTCCTGAGATTAGCGCGTTCAATGAATCAATCAAACAAACAAACTCTTCAGCTTTATAATATTAGTATAGATTATAGCAATCGAGTCAAAATGCTGTGATTGCCGGAGTACAAACCCAAGAGTCTTATATGCTTTACCACAAATATCATGTATGTGACTGCGAAATGATAAATCTTCGGACATACTTGTCCCTAAATCCCTAATAGCAGTCACACGCAAAATATTAGTGTCACCTAACTTGTAATTTCCAATAATCGGTGCTACCTTTCGACTAAACGTAATTACTGCGCATTTATTGATATTAAAATACAATTTATTTCGATTACACCATTGCAACACATTGTCTATGTCGTCTTGGAGAAATTGAACATCGGAAGCGCGTTCCACCTTAAGAAAGACTTTTAAATCGTCTGCAAATAGTAGACACCTAGCACGGGTTATCACATTGGGTAGATCGTTGATCAATATTAAAAACTCCAACGGGCCTAGGTTACTTCCTTGACTCACACCAGAATGAGTGAAATATGGTTCCGAGCAATGTCCTTCATACTGTACGTACTGTCTCCGATTTCTCAAGTAGCTGGAAAAAAATTCAAGTAATGACGGTGTAAATCCAACCGACGCACACTTACTAAGAAGCACGTCATTATCAACTGCGTCAAACGCTTTTTGAAAATCAAAGTAAGTTGCGTCAACCTGTGAACTACCATCCACAGCTCCAGTCACATAAGTCCAGAAAGACAATAAATTAGTACAAGTTGACCGACCTGCACGGAACCCATGTTGTGCATCAGCAAGTTGATACTCAAACTGCTGATACTGAAACTGCTAGATGGTAATTTTAGGTCTTAATCCTTAAATAATTAAACTAACGCACATTAAAAAAGCATTGGTTTCATTTTATAAATCTCTCCTATGAAAGAGAAATAGTAATGCTTGTTGATAAAATGCTTGAAAAGATAGACAAATTGATTTATTTTAATTTGTTATTGTTTTATCTATTAGAGAAACAAAACCTATAAAGTATGTTGCTATAACTAGCCTAACTAGAAGCATACTTACTCTATACATGAGACATAGATAAGAATAACTTAAACTCTAAATAACTTAAACTTAATAACTCAATAAAAAAAAAACAACATCTAATCTTTGTACAACTTTGGACCTGAATCAACTGGACTTGTTTCCACGATATAGAGACTTAAGAATGGCTCTTTTAACTACTAGTATTAGAGAAATTAAATTTCCCTGTTTCTGAATGTATAAACAGATATAATAGGTCCAATTCCATCTTCCTCTTAATTATCTCCGCTAAGTTTGTTCTTTTTATCCTGAACATCCGGTAACTAACTATTTATCCGTGTGAAAAGCTGCAGTTACTGCCTTTAATGATGTCTCCACTCAACTTCACACCGTAGCTGTTGAGGTAACTAATTATGATACACAAATATGGGCATGGGCTGGGAAATTGAGATTTAAGTACCCAGATATGGCACATTATGGTGTTTGTAGTTGTTGCGGTCGGAATAAGTACCTACGTTATTTATTTAACACCAATTGATATTTTGTCAGATAAAACCAAGTGATAATTCCACGTCGTCGTCCTAATTATTATTTGTTATATTTTATTTACTTATAAGCCACATTAACCAAACAGAAGAGCTCAGAAAGTAACACGTTCCACATAATCACGTACTGCCAAGCTATTTAGCGTTCCGGTACGAAGTCGTGTAGAAACCGAAAGGGGTGGATTTTCATCCTACTCTTAACAAGTTAGCCCGCTTCCATCTTAGATTGCATCATCACTTACCATCAGGTGAGATTGTAGTCAAGGGCTAACTTTCAAATAATAAAAACAATATCTTGTTACGTCAACTATCAATACAAAAAATAATTTGTCAGAAGGTCGTCTAACATATAGAAGTAAACATAACAGTATGACGAAGTCTTACATATTTATTTAAATTATACAAAAAAGTCAATAATTAAAAAAATAAAAAAAACCCGACTCCCTAACCTGCTCGCACCTAGTCATCCGCCTCGCGTATTTTGTATAATAAAATATACAATTAGAAATTTTAGGTTTATTAATAGCCATGACATACCATTTTGAAATCCTCTCGATGAGCCCTAGAATTTGATACCCATATCGCAATATTCCAAAATCGCTTCTATAGCGTCTCAAAAACGTCGTGTTGGTTTTTTTTAACATCACCTATCTATAAGACTTAGGTTATTAAGATAAATTTAACGATATTTTAATTACGAAAATCCGTTCAGCGGTTTGGAAGATATGAGGTAATAAGGATTATTACATACGTGGACACAAGATACGCGCGAAATTAAATTAAATTCTTTTTACCCTTCTTGCAGTAGGGTAAAAAGAATTTCTCAGAAGGTCGTCGAAGATATAGAAGTAAACATAACAGTATGACGAAGTCTTACGTATTTATCCAATTACACAAATAAGGACTCAGGACATAGATCCACGGCGCATCTAACTCTATCTACCTCGCTGATAAGCGTAACAAGATACAATGTCAGCAGCATCCCCGTAGAAGGAGAAGTAACGGGTAAGTTCATACTCCAGATGCCCTAATTGGCAACTTGTTATGATACTTATGCGCATACGATTATCTCCCTCAAGTTCAAAGCCATTGCGTCTATAATAGCTTATCTGTTGCTGAAGGGCTAGTATATCGGTAGCGAATCTTAATTCCGCGAATATTTGTGGTTAACTGTATTTTTTAAAATCTAATACGTTCTTTTTACTCCGTTCCCGCGATTTTGTTTGTTAAATAAGACGAATTTTGAAGATTTTATTTCGAGCTATCTGACGCCGCGCGGTTTCATCCGCGTGTTTCCCGTTCCCGTAGAAATACGGGGATAATATATAGCTTATAGCTTTCCTCGATGAATAGGCTATCTAACACTGAAAGAATTTTTCAAATCGGACCAGTAGTTTCTGAGATTAGCGCGTTCAAACAAACAAACTCTTCAACTTTATAATATTAAGTAAAGATAACTTTCTTTATTACAATACAAATTTTCAAGTTAACTTAATATTTGTAATTATGATGTAAGTAATAACATTTCAATCATGTATTGAAACATCAATCAATTATAAACCTTTCAACGATTTGATACGCTGGAAACCATAACCGCAAATTTGGAGCCTTGCCGCTACATAGCCGCGACCACATTCGTAATTTCGTATCTACAATAATTAATTACGAGCTTGCGCATAAATCACTACAAAGTTCCCATAGAAACATGCTTGTAGAACTTATAAACCTTAAAAGTACTTTTTCTAAACAATATATTTCAAAAAGCTTGTCAAATGAAAGCTTATCATCATCATCAACCCATATTCGGCTCACTGCTGAGCTCTAGTCTCCTTTCAGAATGAGAGGAGTTAGGCCAATAGTCCACCACGCTGGCCCAATGCGGATTGGCGCAGACTTCACACACGCAGATATTTTAGAAAATTCTCTGGTATGCAGGTTTCCTTACGATGTTTTCCTTCACCGTTTGAAACACGTGATATTTAATTTCTTAAAAAAGCTTATATAAATTAGAAAAGTTCAAATATATTTTTATAGAATACGATAAACATATTTGGGCTGTCTGATGAAAATTTCACTGTTTATAAGTATAAAAACTTAATTTTAAGTAATACTGTAAGATAGTTATCTCCTCGAATAAACGCGATTGGGACCCTAAGCTTTAGTCGGATTTACTTATCACTGAATAATGTACAAAAATAACAAATGTGTGACAAGTTTGCGCTTAGGATTTTGCCTGGTAAAATTGAATAGGTACAGAAAATGTTGTGTTCAATCGAATAGTAGATAACAATTTTTCAATGTAACTGTAATGTTACGCAGATTAAGCATTTATTATTTTCTGCATCGTTATAACACTAAAATCATTTTAGAAAGAAAGAAAGAAAAGTTTATTCAGAATACACATCATACAAAAAAAAAGAGAAAAAAACAATAAATTAATTGTGGTGGTTGTGGTGGTTGCAATACATTGCAACTTGCATGATGTGATCCTAAAAGGGTCTCCACTCAGCATATTGCAGTGTCAGTGTGTGTGTGTGTGTATTTTACAGAATTAGGTGCTAATAAAATGGTAATAGCATTATTCTTTCGGCCGTAAATACTGAATGGGAATCGTGGACGCCCAAAGCGTTGCGACGGTAAATCAGGGCACTGCAGGCCTGTCCTACATTTTGTTTTGTTTCCACCACTCCACAGGAATATAGCACTTATCTGCAGGAGAGTTGCAGGCTTTTGGGACAACTATTGCCTGCAGTTATGAGATTTGCAGATCTGCGGATCCGTCGAGCGCAATTTCACGGACTTAGCTCGCCGTTTCTTGACCTAACGAATTCGCACCGAGTTTTCGGCAACGGCTGAGTTTACTGAATAGACTATTTGACTAGATTTTATTTGGTTAAACGTTTCTCGATTCGTGGCTTTATTGATTTGTTTTGCAAGTTTATGTATTCGCTTTTTAGTACGGCTCAAATGAAGATGAGTTCCTATTAAATCAGTAAGTAAATACAACAATACCTTAAACTGTTTATATCCTAACATTAAATAATGAAATTGGTTAAGAGTTTAAAAAAAAGGGTGTGGATTTTCATCCTCCTCTTAACAAATTAGTCCGCTTCCATCTTAGATTGTATCATCACTTCCTATCAGGTGAGATTGTGGTCAAGGGCTAACTTGTAAAAAAATTTTTGTAGGTTAACAGTTAAGAATTAATTTTCGTCATTTCTGTATAAAAGTAAATTTTTGATATGCCAGCAACATCCTCCCGCAGTTTGACTCGAGCCGCGTTGCATAAACGAGATCATGACTAAGGGCCGCGTATGGGTTCGAAACTTTGATGGCAATCACGCGATTTTAAGACATTTGATTATGAGGAACTCACGATAGTTTACTCCACAATAGTTGGGAACAATCTTCCAGGATTGAGACAAATAGTCCAATGGACGGACCCCGACCATGAAAATTATTACGAATAGCACTCACGAAAGTTAATTCTAAAGTAATCGAATAGATTGACCCCAAAACCTTTGATTTAGCATAGTTTGATTAACTGACTCCAGTCATCCGATCAATCTTTAAGTCAAGAGTGAATAAGTATCTTTTTACAAACGCGGCATCTTACTTAGCGGCAAGCGCGTTCCACTTTAGACTGCATCATCGCTTATCATCAGGCTTGGTTGTACCTAAGCGCTTACATATACAAAAAAAAAAACAAAATTGTAGTACTTGGTCTTTATTACGATAGTGCAATACTTACCTCCACAGATAACATCAGCTAGGTTGGTCTGCACGCACTGGTGAGTGACGGCGCCATCGCGCACGGTGGTGATCTCTCCATACAGCTGGTGTAGTGCCTCCTGGTCGGACATCAGCATGGTGCGCGGAGAGCTGCACTCGTCCTCCGTGGAGTGGTGGCGGGAGGACGACCTGGACCGGGAGCGACGGCGTCTGTAATTGAAGCAAGTTTCTATCATCATCACTCCTCACCTGGACCTTGGCTCTTTACGATCAGGATCTCAGAGGCGTTCGGACTTATACACACATGCCCATAACACCCTTCCAGAATGGCTCTTTAAACTAAGGTCCGAATCTCAGAGGAGACTCTTCTGCTTCTGCCTTTGGGTTCCATCAAAGCTGGTAATGCTGATCACGATAAAAAAGAAAACTTCAACTTTTTTATGATTGCGAAATTGCCGTAGGCTCCATAATAGGACGTCAGCGGCATGACCGGGGGCTTTAGGCATCGCCTGCCGGAGCCGAGAGGTCGAATGCAAAAGCAGAAGAAGAGATGGGCGGAACGACCCCCAAGGGCACTCTCTTCTATGAGAATCGGATGTTGGCTTAGAGGGCCTTTCGTAAAAGTTGTGTTAGCCTGATTGAATCAGTCGTGACGCCCCCGCGACCCTGGATAAAACCCACGTTTGGATGAGGTTTCAATTCATTGGGCTTGGGAAGCATTGTCCGTTGTTATGTCTTCGTCAGAATCGTTTCTCAGTTTTATATCGTTTTAATTCCAACACGATACCTCGACGCATTTTCGAGATGAAGGGTCTTGATAGACAGATAGACAGACGGACAGCAAAGTGATCCTATAAAGATTTCGTTTTACTTTTCTTCTGAGGTATGGAAAAAAATTTAATGTGAATATTTCTCTGAGAATAAATGAATTCATTGGAGGAAGCCATATTACATTTTGCGTTACTGATTAAGGGGCCAAACTTATGATGTGTTTATGATACTTTGAGAAATATAGCAAGAACTGAGGTTCCTCTATTACATCAGGCAGGTAACTTTATGTAATAGAATTTCCTTACTTACGACAAAGTTATCTAAAAATATTCATTTTGATTCCTAGTGAAAGTACAACAATAGGTAGTTTATATTCTGACATCATTGTTAACACTAATTGACAACCGTGAAGACGAGTTTTTGCATTTATTATTTAGTGTGACAAAAAATCCAGCAGCTAAATAGATCGAGAGCTGCAGATATTTGTACAAATATACCAACTGTACTGAGACAAAGGTCATTGCCCACCATAGCAATATTAGATACAAACGTAGACAATTATCTCGTTGTGCGTATCCTGAGCCTGTATGATCCTTCATTTAACATCAGATAAGACTGAAGGCTACCCTAACATGTAAATGAAAAGTAGGTAGTAATGACTTAACATGAGAAGCAATTAAAGCCACATTTCATGCACTTTGCCTTCACAATGCAGTCTTGTCAATCGACAAAGCTTAATCCATCATCTTGTGAAACATTCATGTACCATTATACATATGAGATTTTAAAACCAACCTGCAATCCCTAGGTTTTGCAATAACTGTTGACCAACACGAGACTCTATCGCTTTATTATGACCACTGTAAATGCAATCAATCAGCTTAACAGCTTTGCTTTCTTTATACTTAATTATTATGAAATTATTACACTATACAATCTAAATATTATATACCATCAAATATGTAATCATATAATGTAGGATTCAATGAGAGTATCTTAAATAGTAAAAATAGTCAACTGTTATGTATTTTCAGCTCTTTTATTACTAGAAAAATACACTTAGTAGAACTTTTTATCGTTTTCCCAAATACTTCAAGTATAGTAGTAGTAAGTAGAAAACATAAAATGACCTTAACTAGATGAAAAGGTCAACTAGAGATTATAATAATCAAAATAAATACTATTAAAATAGTGAAAGATAAATACGAAGCTTATAAAACGAATGACGGTGATAATATTATGATTTATGTAAAATAATTACGTAGAAAGTAACGACAATGGCTGCATTAACCTTTAAAAACCTCAAAAATATTATACGTAATGGCGCAAACATTACACTTAATCGATGACATAGAATTAGCAACAACATTATGTCAATTTCCTAAATTCATAATCGCATAGTTTCCGCTGATTTCACTTCTAAAACTAGATTTTTTTGGAACCAGTACTTTCATAACAAAAGCTAACGCATGAGATTTTTTTTATAAATCGATCTCACATGATGGTAAGTGTAGATGTGGCCTTAAGTGAAACACGGTTGCCTAGAAGATGCCTATTCACTCTCATCTTAAAGATACCCAGGTTGTAAGAATTAGGAAATACTGACTTATGAAGAGTTCTTTATCATGGCCATGCATATAAGAGACAAGAAGCAAATTGCTTGGTAAGAGTTCTAGGGATGTCAATGACATAGGAATGGAAACCTACTCGTGTCTGTGTTTGTTGGTAAAATGGTGAATGGTGATGAATATTTTTTTTTAATTGAAGGACAAGTTAGACTTTGAATGTGATCTCACTTGATATTAAGTGAATTTAGTCTTAGATGGAAACGTGCTACTTTGAACAGGCATTATTCTTCTACTAGGCATCATACTGGAACGCTACGAGTAAATCACTTAGCGACACTTTGTCGGTAAATAACCATGCTTAGTGGTACGTCTTCACCGGCAGGATGGTAGCAGTCCAGTTCTGAACCAATTTAGAAAGCATAAAATCCTAAACTGACGCTCGGAATCAAACCTAGGACCTCTCTGTTGAGATCCACTGCGCTACCAACTGTGCCAGATAAGTCAATAGTCAATAGATGGAGGACAGACAAACAAATCTGTATATAAATGAAGCTATTAAAGTGAGCAAGTAGATATTGGCATGAACGCCCACTGGCCAATTACTGTGGATTGTGTGTTAACACTGAAGCAGATTATTATCATATTAGCGTATCTTGATTTTATCACTCCATGGCGTGTTATTAAAGTGAGTGTAAACCTTTACATGTTTATGTTCTGTAGTTTATCTGTGTTATGTCTGTAAGTATACATTATCATCACGCGATGTTAATATACCCTACTTAATTGAAAGCCTCATTAACTAATAAAATGTAAATGTACTATCAATCTACGACGTGATAGCCCAGTGGATATTACCTCCGCTGGGCGTTCGAATCATATGCGGGACATGCACCTCCTACTTTTCAGTTATGTGCATTTTAAGAAATTAAATATGTCTCAAACGGTGAAGGAAAACCATCGTGATAAAACCTGCATACCTGAGAATTTCCATAATTCTCGACGTGTGAGTATAGTGAGCCAGATATGAATGCAGTGCATGCACTCCAAAAGTGCAAAAACGCAACGCCTACCCGAAGGACTCATTATACCTGTATTGTTGAAGTTATTGCACAATATGCGTAAACAATATTATGTTCGTCCGCGTCAATTCTGTTTTTCGCAAATCCGGCGGGATCCATGGTTTTTTGGGATAAAAAGTAGCCTATATATTGCTCAATAACCTGTTCTACAGATCGACAGTAAAAGTTCTATTAAAATCGGTTTAGCCGTTCTAGAGATTAGCTCAGAAAAACTGAAAAAAAAATTAAAATGTTCATTTTCTGATTTTCACTAAATAACAAAAAAAAACTATGCCAAAGCATTTTTTATGAAACGCAGGTATTTTAAACATAGACAGATACTTGAATTTTATTTATATGTATTGATGTATTTACGAACAAATTTGAATGAGTACATGCAGTGCAGTGTAGAGACGACTTGACCATTCGAATTGATGTTAAATAATGTATGCTGTAACCCAAGTATAGTTATCATTACATTTAAATTGTGTTTTGGTTCAAATGATTATCCTGTTTATGTCCTCGATATTGATTCGAAGTCAAGTTTGGTGTCTGGATCGTTACCTGCCGATTAGTACGCATGATGTGTCCGATGTATGCAGTAGTGAGGCTAAACTGTATACAGTACAGTCTCAGACCAATTATTGTATAGGACCTGCCTCGCTAGACGTTACTTTTCAGTCAAAGTATATGATCAACGATCTAATGCGATTATAAAAACTGTCTCTATAGAATCGATGTCAAATAGTTGTAATCGTGTTCGTTGGTTAAAGAGCTCCGTAAAAATACCTTTTTGTGTAATTGAATTGGGTAAAAAACAGGCAAAAACTTCTAGTTTAGTATAAGATGTATACCAAATCTAAGCTCGTTTTCTTCAGAAAATGACAGACAATTTTGTTCGTGACTATGAGTGCGATACAGGTCCTTCTATAATTGGTCTGAGAGTACAGTAGTAAAGCCAATAAAGATTATTAAAACGATAAGTTAAATCATAACAAGTATATATGTTACGAACAAGAGCCTGAAAACAAACTAGTAACATGTTAAAATTCAAGAAATCCCCTACATTCATAGCTGATATTAATAGCTAGAAATAATGTACTTTCATTTAATACACCACCACTCACCGACATTTTTCAATATTCTTCCCCACTTTTACTCTATAATATACATCTAGTAAATAAATAATGAAGAAGTCGGTAGTAAACGTGGACCCGCAGGAGTTTGGGATCTTAACAGGTTCACGATCTTCAGTAATGAAGTAGAGAGAGACACAGAGAAATAAATAATCCAATTTTAATGAAATTTCAAATAAAAAAATACGCATCTAAATCGCTTCACCAATTTAAGTGCTACGCTCCCTCTGGAAGACAGATAATAAAAAGCAGTCAAACTAGTAGAATTAGCCTTTTTGACATCAGGGATTAATATTTAATTGTAATTTTATTTTACGACATGCGACCGTGTGAATACGGTCATACGAAATTATGTTCCATAGAAAAAACAAACGAATCATTTCAAATAACGATGCGGAAAAACTAACGAACCGAGTATTGATGAGCCGTTACGTGATAAATTAACAATCATTGTTCCTAAATTGCTGAATTGCCGTAAGAGAATCACTATCGATGGAACCCAGGAGATCATCAATAGTTTTGAACAGGTAACTTGCAACATCAAGTCTACAGCATCAATGGATTCGCCGCAGCATCTACAACTGCTCAAACCTAGTGATATATTATATCGTAGTAAAGGTAGAGTATAGGGACACAAACGAAACACGGCATAAAGGGTTGAATAATGGATACACTTTCCACATGGTAAAACTTTAGGAGAATCGTCTCCGGAAGGTCTCCGAATAGACAAGAATGGCAAAAAAACAGAGAAAATTGGAGATCACACTGTCGAAGAGCAAGCTGCTAATCATAATATGAAATTAATAGATGTTATATGTAACTAAACATTAGTAATAAACACTTACTTATTTAGAAAAGTGAAGTTAACTCCTAAAACTACAATGCACTGTATAACCAGGTCATTACCCAAAGAAATTCAAAAATCCCACTCCATTAAAATTGCACGCAAAGATATTAAGTTCCGTTTATTCAAGTAAAACTAAATTCGATATCTATAATTCGGCAAATAAAATTTAACAGCTCTTAAATTCGACGATAAAATCGACAATTGCGCCACTTACCTTTTTATAAAGGAATTCTGCGGTAGGTTTATTTTCCAGAGCTTACAAAAATTGGAATATAAAATTCTGTTCCACTTTTTTATGTGTGTTGTATTGCACTTTTTTATCACAATCGAAAACTTGTAGGTTTAAAGTGATTTTTTTAACTGGAATGTGATATTTACTTTGGCAAGAAGTTATATAAAGGAGTTTACTTTATCAACCTTTGTAAGCTAACAATGTTTACATTCAGACCGGAGGGCTACTTAGTTCAAAAATCTAATTTGAATTAAATATATAAATAAAATTAATTTCCAATGTCATCATTCCAAGGCGATCTATTTATTTAAAACATAAAAGATTTCTAATATTGATATGGTCACTATAAGATGTTGTTAGGTTAGCTATTTACGTAATAACTTGAAACAGAAGATCCCTTAATTACAGACAGAATAAGGTAATCGACTTGGTATTACATGGATCTCACAACTTTTTGCGGTAGAATAACTAACTGATTGATTGTTTTTTATGGTATAAAGATATTACACTACAGGTTACAAAAGCAGATTACAAGAGCAGGCAAGATAATCTCGGCTATAATTATTGATTTCGTCTGTAAGAAATATATATCCTATAGATATCCTACTCACTCTGGAATGATAAAATTTATATGTATCTTAGACTCAATATCTCTTACTCGGGGGTCACGATGAAGAATCCTCTGGAGGTCTGGTAGATTTTCCGCTCCTGCATCAGTTGTGCGAGGGTGTCGTACACGACCTCTTGCGAAGGGGTCTGCATCGAGGGGAATTTCGATGACAGCGACGTTCTTATACTTTCTAGTGTTGCGGATTGACCCTGTAAAGATAACAGACACATTTTGTTAATTGTAGAACTGATTGTAGATACCACAGAACATATTTCAGCCATTAATAAACGTGGATTAAGATTAAAACCTCAATTGTCTTCAAAGTAAAGTGAACTTTAAATAATTGTCATTAGGTTCACTTTAATTTGAAGAAAACCGTAGTCTAAATCTTAACGTTTATAAACAAAGAAAATAGACAACGCTGAAGCTAACGTTTTTATAAATATTTTGTCATGGTATTATATAAATAGAGTGGATACTAGTAATCTACTAATATGTGTTAGTTTCGTATAAGTTTAAATTATAAAACTTTAGGGAAATATTATAATTACATACACAGAAGAAACAGAACAGTTGTCAAAGGCTATCTTGACAAATCTTAAAACCCACTGGTACAAAACGAACTGATAAAATCTTTATAATTAAAAGTATTAAATGTGAGCCCGTCAAACACCAGTTTATATTTTTAAATATAAACAACAGTTTATATTTTTATTATTAAAAGTTACTAATTTATAAATTAAGAATAATGAGGTATATTAATAAGTATGCATAAATACAATTCAATTAAACATGAAAGATAAATACACATATCTAAGTCACATTTTAATCACGATCTTTAAAGCCTTGAAAGGGTAACAAATAGACACGGGCACTTAGCATTTATAACATGGATGATAAATCGTTTTATTTTTACAGGCGCCATAAATAGTTCTTAAATCTGACAGCGGGTATTTTATCTGTTATCACTGTATCTCGATTTCAACGTGTTATTTTAAGAAATCCACTCCAGTTTAATGCGCATATTCATCAATCAACACAGCATTATCTAGATCTCCTTCGACATCGGCATGTCCTACGACCTTCGATAGTATTTGAATTTTAACTCGATTTTCAGATAACTATCACATCCGTAACATGTAAATTAGTTTCCTGAGTGTGAAATAAATGGTCAGGTGTTAATTAAGTTGACACTTTCGTCATATTTTGTTTCATATAGATGGTAACAGTGATAAGATTTTATTATTTAGTCGTTAGTGTCAGTTTGGGGTCTCAATTTTAAATCATGATCAAATATCAGTTTGTTAAGATTTTTGCAATATATTTTATCTTTAAACTGATTAGATGATACGTACGTACTCTAGAAATACTCCTGATATTTGTACACGTCTATTTTATAATATAATCTCCGATCCTGGACTCCCGTGAATGGAATTCGGGCATAACCTTTATTCTTACATCAAATACAAAATGAATTTTACCAGTCTTTGTTATGCTTAACTACATAATTTATTTATATCGTTATATATTATGTTCACACTCAATTATTATATCTATGATGAAAATAAACAAATTATAATTTTTGGTAATTTTATTCAATAACACTCGATGTCAAAAGTTTTAGTAATAGTAGAAGACAATGTGCCGAAATACAATTTTATAAGTGACATGAAAAAATTAGCTATATTTTGTCTTTAATTTGTCAGAAAACCGAACAAGGCAGGATAACGTACGTGCTAATAATTAATTAATGCAATTAGTCGCTATAATCAAAAGCTAATCTCATCTTGCGATAAAGTCGCCGCGAATTCCAGAGAAAGGTAGATAGGCGTATATCGATTGCATATTTAATCGATACAAGACCGGGACTAGTCCTAAATTGTCCGCCTTATTTGTAGTTTGAGAGACAGTTGTATGATGTGTTTTAGGGTTTTTATTGTTCATTAGCCCTTTAACAAAATTCGTCAACAAAGTTATTCAGGTTTAGTAACGTGCATATCTGCATTATCTTTATTTATATTTAGTTTGGACGATCTAGAACTTTACCTTAATTTAATAGATCTTACTATTGTTATTCTTTTAAGTTTTTTGTTATTTTCTATTTTGTAAATTAGTGTTGATCCACTCTTAGCAATCCCTCTCGAAATTCTTTTTGTATTGAAAACAGGACTCGCAATTCTCAAAATTTTACTGATGTGAATTAAAAGAAAAAAGTTCTGTTTCCAACCAATATCGTTAACGAGGTCGAGTATGTATGTTAATGTTTATAAAGACAAAATTTGATTTTATTTAGATTGCGTGTTCCTTTTCAAAATAAACATTTTTAAGACAGGCGCATAAAACTTAAAGATGACTCTTAGCGACTTGTAATTTTGTTCTGGCAATATAGCTGGTTTAACAAGTGCCTAGTTCATTTATATCAATTAATTAAACCATAAACCTTACTTGACACGGTAACTTATCGGAGATCAACTTTACACTAACGGCTCGGGTGTGAAACATATTTTATTGGATTACATAGGAATCTTCTTACATGCACTTATAAAATAACTAGCCGCTTTCCGCGGTCTTATTCACATAGTTTCCGTTATCGTGGGAATATGGGGATGAAATATAAACTACGGTACTCACTGATAATGTAGCTTTTATGATATGTCTAGTGAAAAAAAAATTAAAATCGTTTCTGGAGTACTTACTAAACAAACTAACTCACATTGTAAGTATGTATGGATTTCTACGTCTGTCTCTTACAGTATAAAATCTGCGAGTTAGTGACAAACCGGTTGTGATTTACTCCGCTCTGCCAAGCCGCCCGTGTAAGCGTTAATTTATTGGGAACTTTTATAATGTGCACGAAATATAAGTGTCGTGTCGGTTACGTGTCGCTAATGAACGTCTTCGTCACGATAATTAATAATGTTAATGACTAATATCTTACAAATATATTTTCCATTCTTTAATTTATTATTTTAGAAACATCATAAATTTTTAAAGAATCAAGTGGGTATGACAGACTTAGTAGTTTAGCTTACTTAGATCTAATGCGCATTGCCGTACTGAGGATTATAATATTTAAGTTAACTACCATAAATTTGTAACACATAGATATTGTGTAGTCGCAGGATTCGTAAGCCGTTTTATGAGCCCCGAAATGGGAGCCCTTGACGCATCGCTACTTGTGTGCGTGTCAAATTAGCTTAGCCACAGAATACATATTATATACAATTGTATATGTATATGGCTAAGCTTCAGAAGTGGCTTACAGTTGGAGTAAATAACTGTTAGGTGGTGCGGGTCTATAGTTAGGGTAGGTTATTTGTCTAAGTCTACTACATAATAATATCAGATGCTATTGATACTAATAGCTGTGTTGTCAGGCAATAAACATGCTGATAATTGTAACTGCTCTCAATTCGAAAAGTATTTTTTACAAAAAAAAAACAAAATTAACTTGCACGACATTACCTATTTGGCTTGACCGTAAAGCGATCATTAGATGGTCACGATGTTGTTAGTGACGTGTAAGTCTGTGTATTATGAAGTACGGTTTATTTAAAAACACATTATTTTATTTCCAGCATAAACAAAACAGTGAAACGGCAAACAAACCCGCGGGCGACCTCACCTTCAAACACATTATTACGGTCGATCACCGTCAACAAAGTTGCATAAACTTTCCACGCCGCCATTTCCTTGTTAAGATAATTCCAATTCAATATACAAATCGTGTGATCTAAACGCCTCATTATCCGGTTCAAATTTCCAGCCCACATTTGGTATTTGGAGTGAGACCTGCGGACGGCGACATTCTATTGTTGAAGATTGCGAGCGACGCAGTTGCGAAAGGGTTTAGGGCTTGGACACGCTCGATACTTTTACGGACGATATTTCAGTATTTATAATGTTATGTGTTTTTTTATATTTATAAATGGTATTGCAAGCTGTGCCAGAATTTGGTATTTATTTCAATAAGATTTGACTGTAACCTGAATTCGCAATACATACATTTTGATTGATTTGATTGATTGATTGATTGCGTTAAAGCTGCTACTAAAACAAATAACCCTGAACAGTAAATTCTGTAAATTAAAATCATCGTTGATCGCTAGTTTCTCTATTTTAGAACATTTTATAAATTATTTACTTAATTTCTTCAAAAGTTAATGGTGCTCTTGCTTGCAATGGTACTTTGTTGCAAAAATGGACCGTAAAAAAATAAAATAAAATTCAATTAGTTACTGAAAAACTACTACTCTGAATTGTAAGTTAGATAACAACTTACATATTGTGTATTAAATAATAACATAATTAATATAAATACGTTGCTAAATTTACAAATAAAAGTTCAACAAAAAATTACACCACGTCCGATTGGAAAGGTGCAAAATTTTTCTTATGCCATTGATAAAATTTGAAGCAACTTCGATGCATCGGGAAATATCCAACCACAGTTAATATAACCGCAATCTACGAGTGGGTAAGAGACCTAACGTCGTTTGACAAATTTACTAAAATTATACACTGGAATGTTGGGCTAAATTGTTTATTATAAAATGATAATTCAGTAATCGTATCGCTGTTTAAAGTTATAGCCCCGGGTATCGGCTTTTGTTGTGAAATTCAAGGACTTGAATTGAATTACAGTACAGTAACAGGTTTAATAGGCAATATTAGATAGAGCTGAACCCATCTAATCAGTAATAACTATAACTAAATCCAAACATAAATCTACATGTTTAGATTTGAAATATACAAGATAAGCAGATTATTAATAAGCTTGAACGTGTTGTGGTCAGACTTTTGAGATGGTCATTTAATAAAAGTTTGTTTGCCTACTGGTTGTCCGGCCACTTAAGGCTGCTTTTAATGACATGCCAATATTTTGAGGTCGTTAGATGTCGTCAGTCCACCTGGTAGGGGTCGACCAACACTGCGTTTTTTTTAAATTGAAATAAAAAAAATGTACTTATGTTATTTACAGAAACACAAAACAAATTTAATAATTTTTTTAAAGGTGTTTTCGCGCTTCAGTTTTAGCTGACAAGGCTTAATTTTTGAGAATTAAATATTGATTATACTTTATTTGAACACATTAACTATATCAATTCATGCTATGTTAACTTTATTCGAAGTAATATTACTTACAGAGGATTCAAAACGCTCATAAAACCTTACGGCCCAAATAACGCGAAAAGAAACCCGTTATTAAGAGCTTTTCGTATTGAATAATTTCTGTTATTTTTGGGTGCAGCGATATTTATAACAGGATTTTTGCATACCGACTCAGATGCGCGCCTAATACCGGAATGATGACGGTTGGCCATGAAATGTGAAATAAAAATACCATTCCGGTTTCCAGTATGCCAACCTGCCCCGCCGCATATTTTAGGCTGTGGTACAATTTTAAGTTCACCACTATTTTAACCAGGGCTTGATTTCTCTCCATATAGGACTCTTTGCCACCATTCTACTTACGATACGGATTGGCTGGCTCAAGATTATAATGTTTACGATCATTCATCATCATCATTATCAACCGATGGAACTGCAGGACGTACGCCTTTTGTAGGGTTTATTCCAAACATCACAGTTAGCGATTTGATCATTATAAGCTGATAATAGCAATGATTGGGTTTTGGGTCTGACAGCTTAACGGGCTTTTCGAGGCATGAGCTCACTTGTAACTCCAACGACGTTTGACTTTAAGTTAAGGGTTGTAGACGGGAAAACACTTAAACTCAAAATTCTAACGCCTTTTGCGCCAACGACACGTCACAAATCTATTCAGTATTATTCTGAAGATAAACGTAAACAGACTTAGGTACTTAGTAGCTACTCATCTGTAACGCTAATATTATGTAAGAATATATTCAACAAATCCAGAGTGAGCTTGGAATTCGTCTCAATCTCTTTTTATTTATAGTATTTTGTTAGAAAGAGAGAGATGGAGACGAGTTTAGACTGTCGAGAAGCTGTGAAACCAACGTTACAGAATAGCACTATTGATTTGAGTACGTATTTTCCTTATTTAAATGAAGAAAATCCAGGGAAGGTTATATGGAAGCTAATATTGATTAAGCGCGGTATAATTTTTTTTTTAATAAATTAAAAAGATTTTAAATTGGCAAATATTTATGTACAACTTGCACCATACGCGATCAATCGTTTTTTTTCACCTACCATCCCCAAATAATGAAGCCGTGAGGTCATCCTCTATAACCGTTGCATTAATGTTTGGTCATTTAAGCCCCACATACTGATTTATATTCACACTAAAAAGTGCAATGAAATAACCATTGGCTGTGAATATATTAGTATGTCTGACTGTTTAATTTAATTTAAACCGATTTTGTTAACTAATAGACATACTGCTTGGTTATACATTTAGATTTTCATTAAGAACTGAAGATGCGACATTTAGATTTCATGCGTAACGGTAGACGATATTCAGACAGAATTTCATCTGATTTTGTTTTTTTTTTTTGGTGAGATACCTATTAGATTGGTCACACGGTCTCAGCTGAAAATCAGCGCACGGCATATGCTGAGCTAAACACCCTTTCTTTTTTAGGGTTTAAAAAGGGCATGCAGTCACTAAGGGTAGGGTACTGTCTGTTACTCTTACATTTTAATAAATATATCTTGCACAATAAGAGATAAGGCACAGAATCGTTGTCTTTGCTTGTTCAGAAGCACGTATGTTTTGCAGCAATGAAAACTCAAGTTTGCAGAGCTGCTATAATACATGACAAAGTAACCGTTTTTTCACTAGTTTAAATGTATATAATGTACCTATATCTATCATTATAGCTGTGCCTTAATGATTTCGCTTAATACTTTTAAGTCTAATTTGCATACGCAAAACTCGTTTATGAATCTGCAGATAAGCTGGACAATAAAAAGCTTTGATTAAACAACCAAAGATAAAAAGTTTAAATTTATTGCAATTTTTTTTACTGTATTCAATCTAAACACGTTTTTTGACCTTTGTGGTTTATGATACCTACATGACAGCATCCTCTTTATCAATTAATATTATTGTAAGTCGTATAGCTTGGAAACTTCGTACGTAACATTCGCGATGCGGGAGCGGGCCGGGAGGCGTGTAGCGATGAATGAAAAACCCACGACTGATGCACCTCAATTCTCCGCATGCACGATTTCACACCCGTGTAGTCTTTCCCCTCGTCGCCCACATATCATGGGAGTGTCCCAACGAACTTGCCAGACGCAGAGAAGTAAATAGATAGAAAGCATCCATCGCATTTACAGGCACATGAGGCATTTCGCTGGAGTTAGATTAATAATCACAGGGCGTCTCTTTGTAGCACTAGTTTATTGTGTTCTGTGAAGTGTTGCTCTGTTTATAGGTGATGGATTACCACTTAACATCGGGTGGGCTCACAGAACATAGATAAAGCGCTTTAGCTAGGCGCGTTTGTAAATCTCAAGTTTTTAATTTTAAGTTTTCGACTAGTTATCAAATAAAATTATAAAATTGTGCGTGCGTGAACTGCCCCTGGTACGCAAGCGTCACTATGCAGTACTTATGTTAACTGCGACGTGAGGTCCATGATGCAGTCGCAGAGCGCCTCGGGCAGCGGCGTGAACTGCCCCTGGTACGCAGGCGTCACTATGCAGTACTTATGTTACCTGCGACGTGAGGTCCATGATGCAGTCGCAGAGCGCCTCGGGCAGCGGCGTGAACTGCCCCTGGTACGCAGGCGTCACTATGCAGTACTTATGTTACCTGCGACGTGAGGTCCATGATGCAGTCGCAGAGCGCCTCGGGGAGCGGCGTGAACTGCCCCTGGTACGCAGGCGTCACTATGCAGTACTTATGTTACCTGCGACGTGAGGTCCATGATGCAGTCGCAGAGCGCCTCGGGGAGCGGCGTGAACTGCCCCTGGTACGCAGGCGTCACTATGCAGTACTTATGTTACCTGCGACGTGAGGTCCATGATGCAGTCGCAGAGCGCCTCGGGCAGCGGCGTGAACTGCCCCTGGTACGCAGGCGTCACTATGCAGTACTTATGTTACCTGCGACGTGAGGTCCATGATGCAGTCGCAGAGCGCCTCGGGCAGCGGCGTGAACTGCCCCTGGTACGCAGGCGTCACTATGCAGTACTTATGTTACCTGCGACGTGAGGTCCATGATGCAGTCGCAGAGCGCCTCGGGCAGCGGCGTGAACTGCCCCTGGTACGCAGGCGTCACTATGCAGTACTTATGTTACCTGCGACGTGAGGTCCATGATGCAGTCGCAGAGCGCCTCGGGCAGCGGCGTGAACTGCCCCTGGTACGCAGGCGTCACTATGCAGTACTTATGTTACCTGCGACGTGAGGTCCATGATGCAGTCGCAGAGCGCCTCGGGCAGCGGCGTGAACTGCCCCTGGTACGCAGGCGTCACTATGCAGTACTTATGTTACCTGCGACGTGAGGTCCATGATGCAGTCGCAGAGCGCCTCGGGCAGCGGCGTGAACTGCCCCTGGTACGCAGGCGTCACTATGCAGTACTTATGTTACCTGCGACGTGAGGTCCATGATGCAGTCGCAGAGTGCCTCGGGCAGCGGCGTGAACTGCCCCTGGTACGCAGGCGTCACTATGCAGTACTTATGTTACCTGCGACGTGAGGTCCATGATGCAGTCGCAGAGTGCCTCGGGCAGCGGCGTGAACTGCCCCTGGTACGCAGGCGTCACTATGCAGTCTTCTATGTCACCTGCCGACAATGACATTCATTTTATTTTCATGTTTTCAAGCTAATTATCTAATTATTTATTCTATAAAAACTTGGATTTGGAGTCAGTTAACTGTATAATTTTGACTACTAGCGGACGCCCGCAACTTCGTCCGCGTGGAAATCAATGTAAACTTTCAACCCCTATTTCTCCATTTTAGGGGTTGAATTTTAAAAATTCTTGAATCATGTTATATTTCATATTTATTTCATGATTTATAAACAAAATTTTAAAACTGTAACTCTAAAAATGAAGGACTTTCCATACAAACTTTCAACCCCTATTTCAGCCCATTGTATTTTTATTTTAGGATCAAAAAGTACCCTATTTTTGCTCTAAGGTCCCATTTACCATTATGCCAAAATTTATCTTGATTGGTTAGCCGTAAAAAGGTACCCGTTTAGCCAGATAGACAAACTTACTTTCGCATTTATAATATTAGTATAGATATTAGAATATCTCCTCGCCTCGTTCTTCCAGTGTCTATGAGATTCTATCTTCTTTTCTGTCAGTATAAATACTCAGTCTGGTGACGGAAAAAATCAATAACAATTGTATTGTAGTAGGTAGATCAATAAAAATTAAGTTAACAATGTAAAGTTTCATTGACACTTAAGATTACACGTACTCGAATATCTCCTAACAATATAGTGGGTATCCAAAGTATCGAAGCTCCTCTAGACAACAGACATGTTATCAGCTTGAACTAAACCGAGTTAAGCATTAAAGTTAGAAGTTTGTAGGAGCGAACTGAGACCTAACTTAAATACTAGACTGCAAACTAATTGTACCCCGTAAGTGTCTAACACTGGCCGTGTTGATGCACTACTCGTATAACGATCATATAAGTAGTTCATAGTTTTTGCTGAGGCTTAGGATGGAAAGGTTCTAATAATGACTTAACTATCATAGGAAATATCATAGACAAAAAGGTTTTACTTACTGGTTTAAGTATGTTTAAGTTAAGTTCTTTAAGTGTATGTTATAAGCTGTTGTCTATAAAATTTATTATTATATTTCATAATTCATAATAATTCATAATTCACAATTCTTTATTTGCAAATTGTTAAATACAGATCTTGATATAAATGTTGGCATACAATTTGCTACAAAATAGCATGCAAATTTAAAAATAATCTTATAACTAAATTACATTGTCTATAATACACTATAATTATTGAAATTTACTTAATGACTATGATGTTAAAATTATTAATTTATTATTATGTCCGTTATACGTTAATTATTATTGTTTGTCAGTTAAATAGTCTTTGATAGTGTAATACCGTTTTTTTAACAATAGTTCTTTGTTAAAAAAACGGTTTAATTTTAATTTTAAATAAAGAACACCTTAATTTCTATCAGCTAATTTTGCTGGTAATTTGTTGTAAATTAGAGGTGCCATATGAAAAATGCTATTGCCATATAATGAAGTATTATGATGAAGTATTATGATATTTGTTCGGATCATGCTGCGTTGTTAGAACCAACTCATGACTATGGGCCCCTAATGGGTTCGAAACTAATCGGACTTACTCTGACCTTGTATTACGTGAGTTTTGGTCGTGTTTCATAATAAATTTAATATGTTCACGATAGTTTAAGTTGTAAAATAGCTTTTTTTCTAATTGTACCTACATTTTGATGTAGGAACAACAGCAGTGCAAGGGAGTGGGAAGAGGTTAGAGCGAGTCAAAATCAATGTCAAAATCAATATTAATTTCAATTAGGCCTGGTTCACAAGCCATTTACAGGCACTTTAGAAAAGTCAGGTTGAACGAAAAGGGTTCGAAACGTGACATGGAAAATAGCCAAGGTCAAACTTTGTAAGAGCTTTTTTGTTCATCGCCTTTTTAAAATATTTAGTGCAGAAGCTCTTCCAGAGACAAGCCCGAGTGCTAGATTAGGGAGGATGGAACGTTTCTCTGAGGGCAGCTTCATCTTAAAGGGTTCGGGAAAAGTAAAAAACAAGACCTTGACCTTACATCTAGCGGACAATCAATGTAGCAGAAACTACTATTGAAACTTAAAACAGTGACCAGAAACACAAATGCAGGAGTCGTGAACGCGTTGGTGCAAACCAATTAGTGTGGTGCACTTTCATTAAGTTATCCGTGTTCCAGCCATCGGAACTCATATCCTGCGCCGCTCGCCCGGGGCCGGCGTCGGCTCCATAAATTGTGATTACAATGCAGGCACTGCGGACCGGGATGTTTTGGCGATGCGCCAAACAGATGATGTGCCTCAAATTGTATGCGACAGCGGTTTCATGAGATTACTAAATTTTTCCAAATGTTGACAACTCATGACATAATTATGATGACACTCGTATGATTCATTTATTTATATAGCATTTCCATTATAATATTTAATACATGTCATAGATAAAATGTCATAATTATTACAAATGGAAAACTGTGAGGGTGTTGTGAAGTACAAAGTATAAGTAAATTAACTTAACATAAGTAGAGAGGCGGATTTATTGTTTTTCGGTACATAAAAGTCATTTATTTTATAATATACTTTTTCAAGCTAAAACTTATGATATGTGATGGGTTTGTACCTACGAGTACCTGTGTGTTGTGCCTCGAGATGTATACGACAGCGTTTTCATAAAATACCTACTAATTTATTTTAAAATGTTGACGACTCTTGATGTTTTGTGATTGTGTTGTGTAGCTATATGAAACGTTTTGTACTTGTTCATGTGTTTTCTGTGCCAACTGTGCATTTCTAGGTATATGCGTATTTTTTTTTTAATTTTCTCCAGTTTTGACGACTCCTGTGAATGTTTTAATTGAGGAAAATATAGGTACGTCCACTTTATTTATAATTTATATATTATATTCGTATAACACCTATTGGGGCTAGAAAATAAAACCCCAACAATATGAAAAGGATGAAATTTTGAACAAGCCTCTTAATTTCCAAGAAAACGCGATTCTAAAAAATTGGCGTTGCTATTTTCCGCTGTTTACAATTAACACAGAATGTGCAAGCATTTGCTGTATAAGATACCAATAAACAAACAAAATCCCCGTAAATAAATGACGTCATCTTTTCGATATTAGTTGAGAGTATTTTATTACTACGGAGTATGTAGGTACAAAATTATTTGCTTTTCTCAAGCTAATCGGTCTGCACATAAATCGGTAAATCGGTCGGCAAATCGGTCAAACAGATCGACTTACATGGCGGCGCGTCCACTCAAACAAGATGTGTGTTGTCGGACACAAATTGTGCGTGTTAATTGCTAACAACGCTTGTGCTTCCGCAAATAAAGCGCTTCTGGTGGCATTTCCTGGTTTAGGATTATACTAAAATTCATAACATAATAGTTTCCCATTATTTTAGTAAGTCAGTTTAAATTTTATAATATCTGTCATATTGTGCCTGATTATTGAATGAATTGAATGGTTTGTTTGTTTGAACGCGCTAATCTCAGGAACTACTGGTCCGATTTTAAAAATTCTTTCAGTATTAGATAGCCCATTTATCGAGGAAGGCTATATTCTATATATTATCCCCATATTCATACGGGGGCAGGAACCACGCGGGTGAAACCGCGCGGCGTCAGCTAGTCACAGATACTATTCATTCTGGTTTGTTTGTCGCTATTCTCGGAAACCACTAAAAGAATCTCTAAAGAGACGAATATTTTAGCATTCCATGTATTCACCGTGCAAGTCCAGTCCATGTGGCACAGAAAAACATTATTTTTTATATCGGTATTTACAGATCGATATTTACAGGGTTAAGCAGTAAACTTTGAGCGATATTCTTGATATTTGGATTTGAAAATTACATTTTTCTTTTTTGTTGTTAGAAGTGGAATGCGTGTACGACTATTTGAATTTGGCTGATTTGTTATTATGTTTATGGTATGTAACACCTTGTGAAAGACAGCTATTTAATAACTACATATTTAATAAATAATTCGATAAACTATTATAAAGTATTGTACCATAATTCACGTTTTAACTGAACTTAAATTCGAGATGGCGGAAAATCTACAGTGATATAGCTTATCGCGTACAAGATTCAAAAGAGGTCCTCATCTAGCGAGGATAACGAAGTGCGGGTAGTTGCCTGCAGCTAACCTACATACGGGGACTTTCCTTGTTGGAAATTCTCTTTGCGAGGAATTTGGCAAAGGAAGTTTTTTTGCAAATTTTACTTACGAGTAGAGATGGAGAGTGAAGACTTTTGAATAGATCAAGTGAAAAGGCTAATGGTCGTTGTGAAGGGAAAATTGTTGTTATCAGCCTGATAATGATGATGAAGTCATTATCAACTTACTTTAAAGTGTCTCCGGAAATTTGGGGCTCAGACCCACCACGCACAGTTATAAACTCAGTGATCGTAGCGACTTTGAAAGAATCATATACCCAACTGTTCTGTGTGAATATGAAAGCAGATCCAATCCTCTTTATCATTAAGGAATTTACCAATTGTGTGCCCTCCACTTAGAAAATGTTTTGTAACACATTGCTTGAACTTATTAGGTAAGTCCGTAACTGTTTTGGGGATCTTATTACAGAAGAGTACATCCAACCCTAGATTCATACACGTAGATAATTGAGAAAATTTTCTCACGTTTTTTTTCCTTCACAGTTTGAGACACATGATATTTAATTTCTTAAAATGCACACAACTGAAAAGTTGGAGGTGCAAGCCCCGGACCGGTCTCAAACCCGCACCCTCCAGAATCGGAGGCAGAGGTCATATCCACTGGGCTATCACGGCTCTTAATCCATGGCTCATCATCATCATCATCCCCGACTAACGAATGGCGATATACCCATACCCACAAGCTAGATTATGAAATGCCTCAGGGCGGTGACATCGGCGCGAGTAAGGCGCTGATCAACCCGCATGCCATGGTCATATGGATACACCATTAAAAAAATATGTTAGCTACGATAACACGAAACAAACAGTATTTGAATTTATTCAAAGTTGTTGCGATCAGATAATCGGTATGCAATCAATACGTGGGCGTAAAACCTAAAGGTGCCGAATGGCTATAAAATATTCATTTATGGCTGAAGGTATGTGTGGGATCGACCGACCGACCAAGGTCGCAGAATGCAGCGGTAATAAATTGGAATCACTCGCACGCTTGCAAATATTTCGCATGTTCACAGAATTTTATATGGAGATATTGTGCTCTTTTACAGTTGGTACAGTAGGTAGCCTGCGATAGTTAGATGTACTTCATTTCAGGAAGGGTGAACGTTCGTCCGTTTATGCTCCTACCATAGGTAGTTAAGAACGGTAGCCAATTATTTCAATTAAGCCAATTATGGCCTTCGCTATTTATTGATAATTCCTTTAAGATATCCTGAGGATTGTGTCTCAACTCTTCGCAACTTCTGTAACTGTGGAAGAACCTTTGAAGTTCACTTTAGAAACCTTGAAAAGTGTTTTTCGAATGGGTTTCGAAGTGTCTGGATATTGTGAATATGATTTCTCATAATAAACCAAGAAACCTACCTTACCTAGCACGATTGAGAGACTTGAAAAATGCAATGCACCACAGTCCAAACTCCACAATTTGTTATGTATGGTAAAAGCATAGACTGTAAATTTTTAGCCCACTTCCATCTTAGTATCATCATCATATCTTACCATCAGGTGAGTTTGTAGTCAATGGCTAACGTGTAAAGAATAAACAAAAAAGAAATCAAAGAGTTAGGTCTGGGTATGACAGGCTCGTGTCCAGAGTATTGTGTTTTATTGCACGCACGCCGCCGTCGGTCGTGTTTTATGAATTGGCGGTGTGGGACACCATGCAACTTATGGTGGCAAACGTATTTCGTATAAAATGGATAGGTATTTGTTTTGGGACATAGAATACATGAATTTGGTTGTACACCTATATGAAGTACCTAATACTTTACGGTGCAGGCTAATGGCACACTTGATGTTAGGTGAAAATCCTACTAATATTTAACGCAGCTACTACTGAGGCGATTTGGCTCGGTTTGACCGTGATCGGTCCATTTGTTCAAAAGCTGCGCTGTCGTTGATACACCATTCAAAACACCACACCTTTTTACGTCAAAATTAAAAAAATAATTTCATCATTCATCATTAACAACGCATATTCGGCTCACTGTTGAGCACGAGTCTCAAGTAGTCCACACTGGCCTAAAACTGGCACACGTAGAGAATTAAGAAAATTCTCAGGTTTATAATTTCTTACTGAAAATTTGAAGGCATGCCGGGACCGGATTCGAACCTCCGAATCAAAAGCAGAGGTTATCGACTGGACAAGGCTTCCCAAAATTAATTGAACTACTTATATGAAACAAACAATAGTCGGCAAAACACAAAGATGGCGCCCCATTGACATCCACGTAATGTTAGCTAATCGGACGCTATGCAATTTACCTCAGCCAAGGACAACGTATGTATGACTCAACGTACGGTTGACACAAAAAGTGTGCGTACAATATTTTTTATCTCCTTTTCGCAACTGATCGTTAAACTTGGTATTTACGACGCGGTCCCCCACGTGGCGGCCTGACGCATTCGGCAATGCATGGAGTCGCTATTATAATTCTAAAGTTTTTAATTACTTGATTTTTAGGCGATTTTAAAAAATGTTATGAAACCTTTTCGTCTATCAAGTCGCCTATTTATTACATATACAAATTAAATAAAAAGAATGAAAGCCGTTTAGATTAACGTATTTATATGTGTATTGTGTATGTTAGTATTTTTGTATTTGACGGCAACTATCAAAGTGATTCGATTCGATATAAGTATACAGTAGATCCACCTAACATCAGATGGTTTATTTGCAGCATCAATTACGACTAAAAGACATACATATACAGCTATATACTTACATAATTTCCTCCTTTTGAAAGTCGTTTAAAAGCTCTTCCATTGTAGAAGTTACAATTAGCACAAATCATAATTAAATGGTCCTTATTAAAGTAGGCTCATTGAAATTCAAAAGAAAACCTTGCAATTTTCCAAGGTCAACCTTGTCACGCGCCGATTTAACTATTAATCATCCATAAGTACTTTATTTTATATTTAGTTGTTAGCTTTTAACCTCGTCTGCGGGAATGATCCAATATTACTCTCCAACCGATCTCCAATACCCATGAATTCATTTAGCAATCAAGTAATAAAGTACTTGAACTTTAAACCGTCTAACAGTTATTATAAGAAGCAAATACTTGATACATAAACTCTAAAAACTCCACGAAAGCTACAAAACGCCTGATATGATGATAATGAGCTATGTACAAATTTGTATTAATTGTATCAATTTAATGAAATTGAAAAATCATCAAATCAACTTCATTAATTTTTCACTATTGTTTTTTCATGGTAATAGCTATTCCTTGTTAAATACAATTTTTATTAAAGGCTCTAAAACATTTATTTTTAATACTTCATTTGAATTTACGTATCAACGTAAATTAATACCTACCTGCTTGGTTGGTGCAACGGTTAACTTAGGATCAGAATTTAAAATGTCGAGCTTTTTTACTTTCTATTTTTTTAAACTAGTTACTAGTTGGAAAGAGTACAGGAAAGGAAGTTGATGGTGTTACCACCATGCCTCGGAGAAGATATTACTTTTATCGAGTCAAAAAAGTTATCACCAACCGCTTAGCAGCCTGGTGGTTCTAAGCGTCATATCCCCTCTTTTATAAAGAGAGGCCTACGTTGATGATGATTTAAATTAATTAATAAAGACTATCAATTAACTGTATGCAAAGTTGCTGTAATCTTATAGTAAATCGAAGCGATCTTCACGATGTGCTCAATCTCGTGATTCAAGCCAAGGTCTCGGGTCATTTAACAGAGTTAACAGAATTAACGACCCGCCCACGGATTTTAATCAATATATAAACGGGTTTAATAACACTAATTGTTCAATAAATCAATGGATACTTCGTGCGATAAAATTTACCGTTAAAATTAAACGCATAGTTAATTTCGCATGTAATTTACATTGGCTGTAAAGACCCGTTCACAAAATCGTTAAAGGTTGACAAACTTAATGACATAGCAGTAAAAATCATTAACTATTTATGGAAGTTAAGGATTTTGATTACGGGGTAAAAAAAATAAAACTTTTTTGAAATTTGTTGAAAGTTCCCAAACCTTACAGTTATGCCAATAATGGCTATTTTATTGTCTGTAAGGTACCATTGGTGAGATTGTAGTCGAGGGCTGACTTGTAAAGAATTAAAAAGCAATAAGATCAAATTTAAGTTTTTGATTTAACTCAGCGAAATTTTTCCAGTTCAAAATACCCCATTGCTAAAGTCAACATGGTAAACATTGAATGGAGTGTCCTGCCAGTTATGGCCGGATTCGAGACGTAGTCGATCACAGAGCAAACATCAAAATTACTTTACGGGTTATTGAGATACAGAATTATTGTATTAAGGGATGTAGGTATTTTCATTTCACTTCACGTTAGAGATGCTTGAAGTATCCAAAGATTGAATAAGAATATATAAATAAATCTGTAGAAAAGAACTAGAGAAACAATGAGGTGGAATGCTAAATAGTTAATGCACATTTGATCCCAAGGTGCTAGAATGGTGACTTCAGAAAATGCGATGTTTTTCCATCCCAGAGTAGGTAGATCAACCCCGGAGTCGCAGGAGGGAAGGCTTAAACTCTAAAAACTCCACAAGGGCTACAAAACGACTAATTATCTTCCACAGCCTTATATGATGATCATATGGACAATTTTGTGTTATGTATCAATTTAATGATATTGATTTAGTAAAATCATCAAATCAACTTCATATTTCATCAACTTTCACTATTATTTTTTCATGCTAATAGCTGTTCCTTGTTAAATACCCTGAATTGGCTTAAGATAACAAATTCTAATGAAGAATATGGTAAAAGGGATTTTTCGATAAATGAACTCCCTCATTGTTTCAGGATAATAGACGTGCACGCGATATTGTAACTTTGAAACGTTCAATTTACGGCTTTCAGCGAAGTTTTGCGAGCTGCTTGATGTCCAGTTGATGTGTTAAAGACCCTTTACGTTATACGTAGTGTTGATCGACAAACGATTGGCACTTGGCTGCGTTCACCAGTAGTACGTACGTGGTTTAAAATGTTGTGTAATGGGCAAACCTCTTTATTTTATAAAAGCTGATAGTTTCTCAACCCATGCTTACACCACTGTGTAAATAGTAGAGTACAGTAGGTAACTATAATGGAGATGGTGGCTTTGGGGGGTAGCAAGTTATAGACGTAGAAAAAAACATGCATTTCAAATTGAGAACCTTCTCCTTTTTTTGAAGGTTACAATTGAGAAAAGTGAGAAATGTGTGCAATGTAGTATTTGTAACGCCAGCAACACACGATCTAGTTTACCGTAAAGTCTGCAGCAGGGTATTATTTAAAAAAATGTCGAAATAATGATCATAACCATATTTCTATTTTCACTTGATCGTGGGTGGCTGCCTTATGTTACCACTAAACTCACTAGTCCACTTCGGCCATTTTTCGACTCTATCATAAGACCAGCTCAATGATACAACATTAGGTATGGTAATTGATAAAATCCCAAATGATCCGCTGGCCTTTTGTAGTATCCACGCATAGCACAGTCTTTTCCAACTAGTTGGTGAACGGAACGGAACGTCTTGGTCATAATTAAAAAAAAATATGGCAATTTTTAACCGACTTTAAAAAAGGAGGAGGTTCTCAATTTCTACACATATGTTTTTCTTTCAATGTTTGTTACCTCATAACTTCGTCATTTATTAACCAAATTTGAAAATTATTATTTTGTTTGAAAGAGTATACTTCTAGATTGATCCCATTTCATTTTCATACAAATCGGTTTAGTAATTTTGTGTTAAAATCAAAATAAGTGAAATATGTTTTACTAAGTCAGGTCCATTTTTATGTTAAAAGATTGTTTTTTCAAGGTGCACGTGTCCTAGCCTCGCGTGCTACGTCACGGCAAGTCTAGCCGCGATACAAGTTTATGCTCTGTCACGCTTGTTATAAAGCATTTCTTTGCTAATAGATTCCAAACAAGATAGACATGTTAATTGAGTGAATTTTAATATTGTTTAGTCTATCGCACAAACTTGAATTTGTTTGGCGGGAGCTTTTACAATCTATTAGTGTCGTCTGGGTTTTAAAAGCAAATAAATGAAGTTATAAAATTTAATAAAAATATAATTTAGTTATGTTAAAATAGGGACTATGTCTAGACTAGACATTTGGTAAAGATGTTGAAAAAAGCTGGTATTTAGAAACCAAGTCAAGTAAAAATCTTCTTATTCTATGAAAACCTTTTTTTATTTTTATTTTATGAAGCGCGTACATAAAACTTTATTGTTTTTCTTGAATTATTGTAAAAAGTTATTTATAAAAGTCCTTAAAATTATAGTTACGAGAGTCCAAAAGGCGAGCTAAAACCATCCGATTTGGATAAGCGATTAAAAAATTAATTCCCAACACACAAGTTTCATAACAAAATCCAAAAAAAAAACGCCCTTTTTTGTGAAATGAACGTCAAAGCAAGCTACAAATTATTATTATCTAAAGTTCTAGCTTTGATAGCCCAGTGGATATGACCTCTGCCTCTGTTTCTGGAGGGTGTAGGTTCGAATCCGGTACAGGGCATGCACCTCCAACTTTTCAGTAGTGTGCATTTTAAGAAATTAAATATCATGTGTCTCAAACGGCAAACCAGAGAATTTTCCTAATTCTCTGCGTGTGTGAAGTCTGCCAATCCGCATTGGGCCAGCGTGGTGGACTATTGGCCTAACCCCTCTCATTCTAAGAGGAAACTCGAGCTCAGCAGTGAGCCGAATATGGGTTGATAACGAACGAAAGTTCTAGCTATAGTGAATCGAAAATCGAATTGAAATCATGCGCAGAGTGAGCAATTGTGCATGCTATGAAGTAATTGTTGTTTATAATTCTAGTATTGATAGGTAATTAGGTAAGAATCTAATGCTTCTATATAATTATCTGTTACATCTGTCAGTTATCCACAAAACTCTAATTGGGTGGCAATGGCGCCTGATCGTGTGCTAATGATGAGCCAGACAGCGTAATGATAGACGCAGCGCCCACCGTGCCGGGGCGTAGCGCCTTGGCGGTAAATTGTTCAATTATTGTAATGTTTTATCTAATTATAACTATTAGGTATAATTGTATGGTACACGGTTTATGTTTGGGTATTCAATAAGTGATTCAAAATCGATTGTAACATGAATTTATTTAAAACTGTCTTCGTCAATGATATTTTATACTAGATAAGGGGCGCATCAAAACTGAGGCGGACATATGTGGAAAATTGACACAATTTCATTTAGTCGCTTAAGAAACAACAGACATTATTTTAACAAATAATACCTAAATATCTTATACAATGTCGAAAATTGTGTTTTCAGATAGTGTAAAAACTATATATTATACATAAATTGCGCATGTGTGCTCAGCGAAGTCGTTAAATTCGGATCACTTTCTGCGGTGATTTTGTTGGGACGTAACCTATCTTTAGTATAAAATATCATTGGTCTTCGTCTCTTCTCTACCTTTACATCAAATAGCGGATTCTGATAAGAATAAGTAAAGGAAATACGGTGCATCTATTTATGTAATATGTTAGAGTTAGAGTTATTAATGTACCTATTACTATTCTGTATATAGCTGAATGCTAGTAATTTTTATATTATATTAAATATAATATGACAAAATGCTGATATATATTAAACAGTACAAGTACATCTTTATTATAAACTTGCACATATATCATCAAATCTATCAAAGTGGATACTTTGACTACATATACCTACACAAAACTTAAATGAAAAATACATGAATGAAAAGTTAGTTACTAGATAAAGCAAACAAGATATCTGTATACTTGTCCAGTTCTCTAATTGTACCTTTTGTTCCACAGCACATTGTTAAATACCGAAGAATAGAAATACAGGTCAAGTCATATGATACAATATTCTTTAAGAAAACATATTTCTATGAAATCCGTTCTCAGTGTGCTACTCTACGACACAGTCATGCAGAAATGCATCTTATTTTCAACGCAGTAAGAGCGATTATAGCTAACTAAATCTAAACAAAAATTTCAAGACTCGTGATCAATATGATCACGTAAAACGCTTTCATCTGATAAACGATTCTAGTACCCTCCGGTGGGCATGAATTATCCATGCTTTTGGATTGTTTTCGTACCGATTTTGAGGTGAAATCGATACGGTAATACCAAGAAGTAACATTGTATGCTCTGATTTCAAAGACTTTTCTCTGCTTTTTAACGAAAGAGAGCGATATTTATGTTTTCTTTTTCATTGCAATGGGACGAAGAGAGCCTAGACAACACTATCTTGTTATCTGTGGTAGTGCATCTTAGGCTTAGTTCGGACTACTTTAGTATTTTAGTCGAGTACGAACAATATTTGGATTTACCGCCCAAAAATCGTTCTCTCGACTCGACTAAAATACTAAAGTACGGCCTATTAGGTATACCGAGTTCGGAGTACTTTAGTATTTTGGTCGAGTACGAACGATTTTTGGGCGGTAGCTTAGCTTAGTATGCTACTCAATTAAAATGCTAAAGTAGTCAGAAATAGGACTATGGCTTGCTTATGGTAAGTGAAAAACCATCGCAACACATCGCAACAGGACTTGCACTACAATATAAGCGAGGCAATGCTATTCCAACAGCCGAGTGACACAGTGAGTAGTGACCCTTGCATCCCACGATGATGGGATCGATTCCCACAACTGGTAAATGTTTGTTTGATGAGCATGGATGTAGTGGTTTCTCTGCTCTGTTTTTTGAGTATATACTCGTATACATAACACAACACACGCTTGTATTGAGGGTAGACAATTAGACATCGATGTGTATATATATTGTCCACATATATGTATTTCTTTAATAAGGCAAGCTTTAATTGGGAACAAAAAGATAAAGTTTTTTTCAACATTTGGTGGACATTTTAGTGCTGTCTCATACCACATGCTTGAGACAGCGAGCCATTTAAAAGTACACTTTCAGATGTCTGCGCGAAAACTTGTGGAAAACTGCGAAATAAGCTCTCAGTCTCGTCTTAGCCGTGTTTTCACGCTTTGAAATAAGTGTCTTTCCCCGAAATAGAAAAAAATACTACGTTATTTTCTTCGCGTTGAGTATTTTGCGTCTTATTAACCTACATTTTTGCTGTAATACAAATTATGGAGCAGGAAAATCAAATTATTTTTTATTTATTTGATTCAATAAGAATTTTCTTGAAGCAACTATAATAACTTAATATTTCGCGAATAACCAGGACTAGCATATAAGTCTAACGCAGTACCTACCTAAGGGTTCGGACTGCAGTCGACCCTATACCCTAATCTTTAGCTATTTAGGCTTCACGAGACTGAAGTCATATTTTTTTCGATTTCTCGAAAACTAATTTCGCAGATGCAGATGGATCATTTTTTCTGACGGAGAGTCTAAAAGTGTTGTTCTAATCGAGTATTTTTTCCTACTAAATGTCAGGTTGTGGGCAATTTATCTTAATGGCCATTTATCTAGCAGTCATTATTCTAACAATGGTCAGCGGATAATAATCGTGACTAAGTAAAGATTGAAATTAATTTCATCCTGTCATTATGAGGCTTTGGAGGACATCTTATGGAGACAATTACCCGTGTACATAATGTGTGAACACACCCCGGATGTTTTTTGTTATGTATTCCGTGTTATAAGTTATTATGCTATGAGTAACCTCTAGCTAGGCATACAGATTATAGGTAACCAATTTATCCTAATAAAGGTAGTAGCTCATTAGAGCCGGGACCCGACCCGCACCGCATCGCCTCGAATGGTTAGTATTCTTCGTATGGATTTGTATGGGCATGCACTCACTACATCAATTTCGTCCCATCACCTGATCGCCTTGAGATCACCTCGTGAGCGAGGTGTTCACGCGCGGACTGCAAGTGGACTGGATGATAGCTGACACTCGTGTAGATTACTCGCAAATTCGCTGACCATGTGAGGTTCACAGGTGACAACGCGGCGTCTACCCGTGGTCCACCTTTCGATTACAAATGGACGCCTAGTGACGAGGCGGTGCGGGTCGGCTTCCAGGTGGCTCTAATGAGCCACGACCTTTATAATGTAAATATTAAGGTGAATTTATAATAACTTGATCTGTTTAAAAAACGATTTATTCGTATAGTTATTTACACCAATCGCCGAAATTATTTTAATTAGTGCACAAAAAAAATTTAAATAATGCTAAATCGGTATCAAAAATCTTCCCCTAAAAACATTATTAAACTGTATAAAGATTCAAATAATAATTTTAGAGTTATCACATTCAGACAATCAGAGAAACAAAGAGGGACTTTGTTTTATAATTTGTAATTAGCATAATATATAACTAGATACTACAAAATGTTTGCGTAAAGCAAAATAGTTAAGATGAAAGTGAACGAGCACGACGCATTCAGAGAAATTGATTCCCCTCAAGATCTCATTAGACGCTCTGACCTTTGGCGCTAATTGCGGATTGTTTAGAGGTGACGCTGAAGGTCGTGTTATGTAAACAGCGCTTAACTGGGATGAACTTTTATGTTTTTATTGCGAATCGATGACTGTTAATGGGTTTTTGATTGCCATTTCTTGGATACTATTGTGTTGAGTGAGTGGTAAATTAAATAATTAATTATAAAAAACCGGAACGAAGAATCGGTAGGCTCATTAACATCATGAACTTACAATATGAGGTTTAGAGTAGATATATCTCGAAAATCGCCTTATAATACATCTAAACAAATATTTTGAAAAGCCTAAAAAAGGGTTGATTTTAATTTGTATGATCGTTTGTTAGTTACGATTTCACTAAAAAAGTACTAGACAATTTAAACATTCTATCACCAATAACAAGCTAAATCTTGATCGAGTAACATCGGCTATCCTCTTATTCCTCATGGAACAGGAATTAAACGGTAGATACCTGATATAAAACGAAATAACGTTTCACGATTACTTACAATAACAATAAATTATGTAATAAATGAAGAAAGCTATAGTTTATTAAGTTTCGTGCTGAAACATGTCATTATAATAAAATAAATATATTCAGACAATATATACATCGCTAGAGACTCAAGACTATATAAGCCCTAAAGTAAGAAGTATTGTTGAAAATGTCAGAAATCTTTGCCTGAAGCCAATCGGGTTACTTTACTTAGTAATATATACTTACATAATATTATACTTAAACTATACTCGTAGTTTTCAGATTTGTATTAGAGCAACAGAAAAAATATAGGTATGTCTATATATACAGCCTTAGACCTCCTTAATTCGCCCCGATTGCAAAATCCGTTATTAGCTGATACCTACTAATTATAAACTACCACCCTGCCAAATTTCACCCTTGTAGGTCAAGCGGTTTTAGAGATATTGTGATTTTTTTTAGAAATTTTCATTTCATTTCGAATTTATATATTAAGATTATGTATACTCCATTATCAGTGCGAAGCCGCGGCGGGTCGCTGGTGTGCGATAAAATCAATTTCTCTACCCGCGGCGGGTTCCACGACCGACACTCATTGTAGTTAAAACAAATAATGATTAGCAGATTGATGTGTGCCCCCGGGCCAAGTCGGACTGTGTGAATGAGATTGTAAAGTGTAAAGATGCTCTTATGTAAGTAACAGCTGATTTTTGGAAATATGTTGATTTTAACTACATCGAAGAACGAAACGCTCGCGAATCTGCTGGCTTAACATTACGGTCTTCTTAAAAATTATGAATTTTCAAATTTACCCTGTAAAATGTATCATTTTTAACTGAGTTCAAAAAGGAGGAAGTTCTCAATTTGACCGGATTTTTTTTTCAAACATCGTTTACCTCTTTTAGGGCTATATTTTCTAAAATTGTTGTGTTTAGTTAGTTAATATATTTTTTTAGTTTAAGTTTAGTTTAAAACATAAACACGTTTCCTAGCATTAATGTTATAATCATGTGCTGATAGTGCTAGCATACACTTGTAGTTCACTAAAGAAGCAGTTTTGATTGTTTTTGATCTATTAAGTACATCATTTAATCACACTAATATTATATAGGCGAAAGTTCGTATGTATGTTTGTTTCTCTTTTACGTTGCGGCTACTAAAGCAATTTGGCTGAAATTTGGAATGGAAATAGATTTTACTCTGAATAAACACATAGGCTACTTTTCATCCCGGAAAAGGCCATAGTTCCCGCGGGATTTGTAAAAACCTGTATTCCACGCTGACAAAGTCGCGGGCGTTCGCTAGTAGACAGCTTATAAGACGTTTCCATATAAAAATACTTATACAAAACGTTGATCTTTATAGTTGTACCTATAGCTTTTAAATTGCATTTAGAAACCCACAACAAAAACTAAAAGACCGCTTCATTAGGTGTTATCAGTATCAAACATTAGTACTAAAACCGGTATGCCTTTGGCCTGAAGCGAGACCATATTAAAAAGATCTAAACCAACACTTACTTATTAACTTTTTACTAAAGAATCTTTTAATATTAGGATGTCCATATGATACTTTTACTTTTAACTAGTAACTACCGATATAGCATCTTAATTGCACCGTCGGGTGTGCCCCACTTTGACCATTAATCGATTGAAGAATTACAAGTTCTACCTTCAATGTTACTTGTCTTGGTACTTGCAAGTAATTAGGTGGCCGGTGTAAGTTAAGTTAAGCCCTGTACACATTGAAAAGTTCGCCGGTGCGTTTCGAGCTTGTTATACAGGATGTATCGTAAGTACGACACACTCTACAGGGTGATAGCTGATATTAAGGCGTACTAAAATAACGCAATATATGTTAGCCGAAATATTACGGTTTTTAAGTTATAATGAATTTTCACCCCCTGTATAAGACCCTCTATATAAACCTATACAACATTTTCAAACCGCTTCGCACGCGATAGCTTCTCATTTATCCCGAGCGGTTGTTTTAAAAAGCGCCACAATCAAAATTCGAAGATTTATAGTTTAACTAAAAGTTTAACTGCTCGCATATTTTGCAACTGTGCTTGCTAACGTATTTTTCAATTAATTGGGGTTTGATCTTTTTCTCTATAGAGATTATTTCTACCTTGGTCTTTAGATCCGGGGCTGGCACCCGGCCTAAAATGTATGAACGTAGCAGAAGCCCAGTGACAATCTAAAGCTATGAAGTAGTTGTACTACGTTATTGTAGTTGCTACTGTTGTTGTGTTTGTTGTGGCTTACTATAGTAAATACTCGTATACACAAATGCGCGGAATATACAATGCATTGCACATAGCAAGAATCTGTGACCGCAGTCGCAGATCGTCGATATTTGCAGTGCGGTGATTACGAGTGTGTATCTCGGCCTTTACAACTGCATCTGCTATACTGACAGAAAGACATTTTTGTTCAATGATAGATATACGATGAGAGACAGTGGTCTTTAATGGCTAGTACAAATCAAACTGATTATACTTATGTTATAAACAAATCCTACATAAATTATATCAGTTATAGGACTGACAACGGTAACTGAGTGGTTAAACAACCTTACGGATGTGTTCAAAGTAACAAAAAACAGTCATGTATATGAGAGATTAGAGAGTAAAATACCAAAAAGGCAATAAGCTGAATAAGGTGGCATTTTAAATAGTAGATAGATAAAGGTAATTGTAGGTAGATATTTAAAATAATCTCATTTTTAGTTTAGAGAAATGTTTCTCTGACAATTGATTCGTTTCTGTCAGTACGGAGACAACAGTGCCTTTTACTGTTAATCCAAACACAATATTATGGCTACGAGTCGTGAATTGCACAAAGTTCACGATTTGACACAAGTCACAAGAGAGTGTACGCAACAAAGACATTTAACGTCGCAACCACAGAATAAAGATGACCCAGAATGAGTTTTTACAAGCAGCGCGGTGTAGCCGATAAAACCCATTGAAAAAACAAACTTGTCATCCGCATTTTCAAACTTTTTTTAATTTGTTTTTATAAATTTAACACTAATAATAATTTCGTAAATTAATATAATAACAAATAATTACCAATAAAAATACTCCATCTTATTTCTTTAGTTTTTGTGAACAGATTTTAAAATATTTAAAAACACAAGTTGCCATTATTCCTGAATAATATTGAAAAGTACTGACTCGAAAATGTATTCGTTCTTAAATTTTGTATTTGAAGCGGCTCCATCTGCCTATTATTCTTTAATCTGTGATTGCAACGTATTGCCCAACGGACGGACAGACAGTTTAGGAACAGTCCTCGCATCTTGATAACCTTTGCAGACAATTCGGAAATTATCCACGCCAATTTGAATGCGATCAGCCGCTATCATCTCCGATCGTGGCGTCGGGACATCACGAGTGAGTCGTGATGCTCCGATGCGGACTAAAGGAAAATCGCCGCCGAAAAGATGAAAGCAAAAAGCGCATCTATATAAAAATAAGTGTTTGTTTGTTTGAAACTTAACAGTTTTTACTTAATGTATGATACGAAAGTATTATACTCACTTACCTACGGTGAAGTAATTCAGAAATCTATTTTTAAAGTTTTTGTCTGTTTGTTCCGGCTAACATCTGAAACGGCTGGAACAATTTTGACGGGACTTTCACTGACAAATAGCTAATGTAATAAGGAGTAACTAAGGCTGTATCTTATCCCCGTATACCTACAGAAACGGGAACTATAAGGGTGAGACCGTGGTGCGACCGCTAGTAGTTAATATAGAAAAGATTAAATACAGAGAACATAGAAGACACACAGATTTAACGCTACGACTCCTTCTTCTGAGGAGCTCCTCTCCGATCCGGTGGCAAAGACATTTGACTTTTAAAAGTGGTTGCAACTACTAGTAAGCATAAGTTGAGTCAATCACAACTCCAAGTCTTGTATAACTACGTTGGTACTATCGTTATCAACCCATATTCGGCTCACTGCTGAGCTCGAGCCTCATCTCAGAATGAGAGGGGTTAGGCCAATAGTCCACCACGCTGGCCCAATGCGGATTGGCAGACTTCACACACGCAGAGAATTAAGAAAATTATCTGGGCATGCAGGTTTCCTCACGATGTTTTCCTTCACCGTTTGAGACACGTGATATTTAATTTCTTTAAATGTACATAACTGAAAAGTTGGAGGTGCATGCCCCGGACCGGATTCGAACCCACAACCTCCGGAATCGGAGGCAGAGGTCATACTCATATCCGCTGGGCTATCACGGCACGGTAGGTACTATAAAGGTCACTAATCACTAAGATCCCATCCATGTTTTACGATGTTCTATGGTACTGAAGACCTCACAGATGGGCGACGACAGATCTTTGACCCGGGTCCCAGGTCGCGGCACAACAATGGCTTTACTTTCGTTTCTTCTATCAACAAGGTCAACGCTCTACAACAGTTGTGCCAACTTTGTCCGAATATGCAGTAGATAATAGTCCAAGAGCTTAAATTCCGAACTATTTTTATTTAAATACTTTCGCTAAATTGAAAACTTTATTATATTTATTGAAAATTTAGCACACGCCTTATATTTTATATTAAAATTTTTAATGAAATATATTAATTTTATCTTAAAATGAATAAAAGATATTATATTTCTTTTGTTATTATAATACGCATGACGAAATTTAACAGAAGATGGAGTTCAAAGGTAACCTAAGAATTGTTATTCCCTAATTAATGCAACAACAACCTTTAAAAGTTTTAGTTAATGGTATTAAATCACGTCCGTTCAGAAAAAGACACGTGACAAACTATCACGCATATTATAAACATGAACTACATGTTGCACCACTGTCAAAATACGCAAATGGCTATTAAACTGCATTTTTGCACGCTTCATTATAATTTTTTTATAAGAAATTTATAAAGGATTTAGGAAAGCATACATTACTACTCACATTCTGCGTAAAACAGATATCTAATAATTGTAATATTACAAGTCAACTGATAATAATGTCTACTTTTGGATATATTTTTTTTTGTACAACTTGATTTTGTGATTTTCAAAACCACCCTTTGAATTTTCGTTACGTATTCAAAAACGTACGTAAACATAACAACTGACTCTTACACTAAAATGAATAAGAATACAGTCAAAATCATCGGACTATGAAATCAGATTCGTCCATTCCATATTCACTATTATTTATGCATTCCCTAAATGAAAGCAGATTGACAGCTCCATTGTGATGGCGGTAGATCGTTTCTTTTACTTATTTCATTTTTCTTTATTTTCTACATCCGATTTCAATATAATATTCGTTAACTTACAGAAGAAATATTGCATGTTGTATTAGCGAATATACCGGAAGAAAATTTTCGTATTTTTTTAAATAAATAAATACAAAAGGTTCTTACAAAACTAGTAAAAATTTTGTACACTTTGGCTTGGTGGTGTAAGAGAGAGGTTTCAGCCCAATCATATCCTTAGGACCATGACAAAGCGTTCTGCGTTCCATTTTCTTTATTCTCTGCATGGCTAGATCTAGAGTTTTCCTGTTTATAATAACATTTTATTACAATAACATTTTAAATTATCATCTTCATCATCATTATCAACTCATATTCGGCTCACTGCTGAGTTCGAGTCTCCTCTCATTCTGAGGGGTTAGGCCATTAATCCACTACGCTGGCCCAATGTTGATTGGCAGACTTTACACACGCAGAGATTTAAGAAAATTAGAATTAGGATAATTCTCTGGTATGCTCACTGCTGAGCTCGAGTCTCCTCACAGAATGAGAGGGGTTAGGCCAATAGTCCACCACGCTGGCCCAATGCGGATTGGTGGACTTCACACACGCAGAGAATTAAGAAAATTCTTTGCTAT